>NW_024582252.1:0-26530 GCF_903992535.2 Arvicola amphibius | reverse complement strand
TGAAAGATAAGCACTTTGGTTTGAAAGTGTACATAATTGCTCAGATACTTTCCTGAGATACACATACACGTTTTTCTCAATAAGAGAAGTACTTGTTACAAACAGACAAAACATTGCTAGAAGTGAATGGAGTGTTCCATATCTTTAGCATTGTTGTACTTTGAAAGATAAGCACTTTGTTTTGAAACTGTACAGAATTCTTCAGATGCTTTCCCCAAAATCCCATACGCTTTTCATTCCAAGAACAAGCACTTGTTTCAAACAGTGCAAAGCATTGCTAGAAGTGAATGGAGTGTTGCCTTTCCTTCTAAATTTTGTACTTTGAAAGATAGGCACTTTCTTTTGCAAGTGTACATAAGCTTTCAGATTCTTTCGTGAGAAACGCATAAACGTTTCTCTCCAAGAACAAGCAATTGCTTCATAGAGTTCAAAGCCTTGTTAGAAGTGAATAGGGTGTTCTATATCTTTCTTAATGTTGTACTTTGAAAGATAAGCTCTTTGTTTTGAAAGTGTACATAATTCTTCAGATGCTCTCCTGAGAAACACATATGCGTTTCTCTGAAAAGAGAAGCATTTGCATAAAACACTGCAAAACTCTGCTAGAAGTGAGTGGAGTTGTTGCATTTCTTTCTGAATGCTGTCCTTTGAGAGATATGCCCTTTGGTTTGAAAATGTACATAATTCGAAAGATGCTTTCCTGAGAAAGGAATATACGTTTCTCTCAAAAGAGAAGCACGTGATTCAAACACTGCAAAACATTGTTAGAAGAGAATGGAGTCTTCTATTTCTTTCCAAATGCTGTACTTTGAAAGAAAAACCCTTTGTTTTGAAAGTGTTCATAATTGCTCAGATGCTTTGCTGACAGACATATACACGTCTCTCTCAAAAGAGAAGTTCTTGCAACAAACAGACAAAGCATTGTTAGAAG
Source organism: Arvicola amphibius (assembly GCF_903992535.2). Lineage (NCBI taxonomy): Eukaryota > Metazoa > Chordata > Mammalia > Rodentia > Cricetidae > Arvicola > Arvicola amphibius. Next base: position 25,602 of record NW_024582252.1, on the reverse strand, counting down.
TGAAGGGAGTGTTTCATTTCTGAAAGAGGTACGTTGACAGATGAGCTCTCTCTTTGAAACATTTACATAATTCTTCAGAAGCTTTCCTGAGAAACGTACGCGTTACTCTGAAAAGAGATGCATTTGCTTAAAACAGTCCAAAACATTGCTAGAAGTTGTTGCATTTCTTTCTGAAGGCTGTCCTTTGAAGGATATGCCTTTCGTTTTGAAAGTGTACATAAATCTTCAGATGCTTTCCTGGGAAACGCATACCAGATTGTTTCAAAGAACAAGCCCTTGCTTAAAACAGTGCAAAGCATTGATAGATGAGAAAGGAGTGTTCTATTTCTTTATGAAAGCTGTACTTTGAAAGATTAGACCTTTTTTTGAAAGTGTACATCATTCTTCAGATTATTTCCTGTGAAATGTTTATGCCTTTCTCTCAAAAGAGAAGCCATGGCGACAAACAGTGTAAAACATTGCTAGAAGTGAATGGAGTGTTCCATATCTTTCGTAATGTTGTACTTTGAAAGATAAGCACTTTGGTTTGAAAGTGTACATAATTGCTCAGATACTTTCCTGAGATACACATACACGTTTTTCTCAATAAGAGAAGTACTTGTTACAAACAGACAAAACATTGCTAGAAGTGAATGGAGTGTTCCATATCTTTAGCATTGTTGTACTTTGAAAGATAAGCACTTTGTTTTGAAACTGTACAGAATTCTTCAGATGCTTTCCCCAAAATCCCATACGCTTTTCATTCCAAGAACAAGCACTTGTTTCAAACAGTGCAAAGCATTGCTAGAAGTGAATGGAGTGTTGCCTTTCCTTCTAAATTTTGTACTTTGAAAGATAGGCACTTTCTTTTGCAAGTGTACATAAGCTTTCAGATTCTTTCGTGAGAAACGCATAAACGTTTCTCTCCAAGAACAAGCAATTGCTTCATAGAGTTCAAAGCCTTGTTAGAAGTGAATAGGGTGTTCTATATCTTTCTTAATGTTGTACTTTGAAAGATAAGCTCTTGTTTTGAAAGTGTACATAATTCTTCAGATGCTCTCCTGAGAAACACATATGCGTTTCTCTTAAAAGAGAAGCATTTGCATAAAACACTGCAAAACTCTGCTAGAAGTCAGTGGAGTTGTTGCATTTCTTTCTGAATGCTGTCCTTTGAGAGATATGCCCTTTGGTTTGAAAATGTACATAATTCGAAAGATGCTTTCCTGAGAAAGGAATATACGTTTCTCTCAAAAGAGAAGCACGTGATTCAAACACTGCAAAACATTGTTAGAAGAGAATGGAGTCTTCTATTTCTTTCCAAATGCTGTACTTTGAAAGATAAACCCTTTGTTTTGAAAGTGTTCATAATTGCTCAGATGCTTTGCTGACAGACATATACACGTCTCTCTCAAAAGAGAAGTTCTTGCAACAAACAGACAAAGCATTGTTAGAAGTGAAGGGAGTGTTTCATTTCTGAAAGAGGTACGTTGACAGATGAGCTCTCTCTTTGAAACATTTACATAATTCTTCAGAAGCTTTCCTGAGAAACGTACGCGTTACTCTGAAAAGAGATGCATTTGCTTAAAACAGTCCAAAACATTGCTAGAAGTTGTTGCATTTCTTTCTGAAGGCTGTCCTTTGAAGGATATGCCTTTCGTTTTGAAAGTGTACATAAATCTTCAGATGCTTTCCTGGGAAATGCATACCAGATTGTTTCAAAGAACAAGCCCTTGCTTAAAACAGTGCAAAGCATTGATAGATGTGAAAGGAGTGTTCTATTTCTTTATGAAAGCTGTACTTTGAAAGATTAGACCTTTTTTTGAAAGTGTACATCATTCTTCAGATTATTTCCTGTGAAATGTTTATGCCTTTCTCTCAAAAGAGAAGCCATTGCGACAAACAGTGTAAAACATTGCTAGAAGTGAATGGAGTGTTCCATATCTTTCTTAATGTTGGACTTTGAAAGATAAGCACTTTGTTTTGAAACTGTACAGAATTCTTCAGATGCTTTCCCCAAAATCGCATATGCTTTTCATTCCAAGAACAAGCACTTGTTTCAAACAGTGCAAAGCATTGCTAGAAGTGAATGGAGTGTTGCCTTTCCTTCTAAATTTTGTACTTTGAAAGATAGGCACTTTCTTTTGCAAGTGTACATAAGCTTTCAGATTCTTTCGTGAGAAACGCATAAACGTTTCTCTCCAAGAACAAGCAATTGCTTCATAGAGTTCAAAGCCTTGTTAGAAGTGAATAGGAGTGTTCCTATATCTTTCTTAATGTTGTACTTTGAAAGATAAGCTCTTTGTTTTGAAAGTGTACATAATTGCTCAGATACTTTCCTGAGATACACATACACGTTTTTCTCAATAAGAGAAGTACTTGTGACAAACAGACAAAGCATTGCTAGAAGTGAATGGAGTGTTCCATATCTTTAGCATTGTTGTACTTTGAAAGATAAGCACTTAGTTTTGAAACTGTACAGAATTCTTCAGATGCTTTCCCCAAAATCGCATAAGCTTTTCATTCCAAGAACAAGCACATGCTTCAAACAGTGCAAAGCATTGCTAGAAGTGAATGGAGTGTTGCCTTTCCTTCTAAATTTTGTACTTTGAAAGATAGGCACTTTCTTTTGCAAGTGTACATAAGCTTTCAGATTCTTTCGTGAGAAACGCATAAACGTTTCTCTCCAAGAACAAGCAATTGCTTCATAGAGTTCAAAGCCTTGTTAGAAGTGAATAGGGTGTTCTATATCTTTCTTAATGTTGTACTTTGAAAGATAAGCTCTTTGTTTTGAAAGTGTACATAATTCTTCAGAGGCTCTCCTGAGAAACACATATGCGTTTCTCTGAAAAGAGAAGCATTTGCATAAAACACTGCAAAACTTTGCTAGAAGTCAGTGGAGTTGTTGCATTTCTTTCTGAATGCTGTCCTTTGAGAGATATGCCCTTTGGTTTGAAAATGTACATAATTCGAAAGATGCTTTCCTGAGAAAGGAATATACGTTTCTCTCAAAAGAGAAGCACGTGATTCAAACACTGCAAAACATTGTTAGAAGAGAATGGAGTCTTCTATTTCTTTCCAAATGCTGTACTTTGAAAGATAAACCCTTTGTTTTGAAAGTGTTCATAATTGCTCAGATGCTTTGCTGACAGACATATACACGTCTCTCTCAAAAGAGAAGTTCTTGCAACAAACAGACAAAGCATTGTTAGAAGTGAAGGGAGTGTTTCATTTCTGAAAGAGGTACGTTGACAGATGAGCTCTCTCTTTGAAACATTTACATAATTCTTCAGAAGCTTTCCTGAGAAACGTACGCGTTACTCTGAAAAGAGATGCATTTGCTTAAAACAGTCCAAAACAATGCTAGAAGTTGTTGCATTTCTTTCTGAAGGCTGTCCTTTGAAGGATATGCCTTTCGTTTTGAAAGTGTACATAAATCTTCAGATGCTTTCCTGGGAAACGCATACCAGATTGTTTCAAAGAACAAGCCCTTGCTTAAAACAGTGCAAAGCATTGATAGATGAGAAAGGAGTGTTCTATTTCTTTATGAAAGCTGTACTTTGAAAGATTAGACCTTTTTTTGAAAGTGTACATCATTCTTCAGATTATTTCTTGTGAAATGTTTATGCCTTTCTCTTCAAAAGAGAAGCCATGGTGACAAACAGTGTAAAACATTGATAGAATTGAATGGACTGTTCCATATCTTTCTTAATGTTGGACTTTGAAAGATAAGCACTTTGTTTTGAAACTCTACAGAATTCTTCAGATGCTTTCCCCAAAATCGCATACGCTTTTCATTCCAAGAACAAGCACTTGTTTCAAACAGTGCAAAGCATTGCTAGAAGTGAATGCAGTGTCCTGAGATACACATACACGTTTTTCTCAATAAGAGAAGTACTTGTTACAAACAGACAAAACATTGCTAGAAGTGAATGGAGTGTTCCATATCTTTAGCATTGTTGTACTTTGAAAGATAAGCACTTTGTTTTGAAACTGTACAGAATTCTTCAGATGCTTTCCCCAAAATCCCATACGCTTTTCATTCCAAGAACAAGCACTTGTTTCAAACAGTGCAAAGCATTGCTAGAAGTGAATGGAGTGTTGCCTTTCCTTCTAAATTTTGTACTTTGAAAGATAGGCACTTTCTTTTGCAAGTGTACATAAGCTTTCAGATTCTTTCGTGAGAAACGCATAAACGTTTCTCTCCAAGAACAAGCAATTGCTTCATAGAGTTCAAAGCCTTGTTAGAAGTGAATAGGGTGTTCTATATCTTTCTTAATGTTGTACTTTGAAAGATAAGCTCTTTGTTTTGAAAGTGTACATAATTCTTCAGATGCTCTCCTGAGAAACACATATGCGTTTCTCTGAAAAGAGAAGCATTTGCATAAAACACTGCAAAACTCTGCTAGAAGTCAGTGGAGTTGTTGCATTTCTTTCTGAATGCTGTCCTTTGAGAGATATGCCCTTTGGTTTGAAAATGTACATAATTCGAAAGATGCTTTCCTGAGAAAGGAATATACGTTTCTCTCAAAAGAGAAGCACGTGATTCAAACACTGCAAAACATTGTTAGAAGAGAATGGAGTCTTCTATTTCTTTCCAAATGCTGTACTTTGAAAGATAAACCCTTTGTTTTGAAAGTGTTCATAATTGCTCAGATGCTTTGCTGACAGACATATACACGTCTCTCTCAAAAGAGAAGTTCTTGCAACAAACAGACAAAGCATTGTTAGAAGTGAAGGGAGTGTTTCATTTCTGAAAGAGGTACGTTGACAGATGAGCTCTCTCTTTGAAACATTTACATAATTCTTCAGAAGCTTTCCTGAGAAACGTACGCGTTACTCTGAAAAGAGATGCATTTGCTTAAAACAGTCCAAAACATTGCTAGAAGTTGTTGCATTACTTTCTGAAGGCTGTCCTTTGAAGGATATGCCTTTCGTTTTGAAAGTGTACATAAATCTTCAGATGCTTTCCTGGGAAACGCATACCAGATTGTTTCAAAGAACAAGCCCTTGCTTAAAACAGTGCAAAGCATTGATAGATGAGAAAGGAGTGTTCTATTTCTTTATGAAAGCTGTACTTTGAAAGATTAGATCTTTTTTGAAAGTGTACATCATTCTTCAGATTATTTGCTCTAAAATGTTTTTGCATTTCTCTCAAAAGAGAAGCCATTGCGACAAACAGTGTAAAACATTGCTAGAAGTGAATGGACTGTTCCATATCTTTCTTAATGTTGGACTTTGAAAGATAAGCACTTTGGTTTGAAAGTGTACATAATTGCTCAGATACTTTCCTGAGATACACATACACGTTTTCTCAATAAGAGAAGTACTTGTTACAAACAGACAAAACATTGCTAGAAGTGAATGGAGTGTTCCATATCTTTAGCATTGTTGTACTTTGAAAGATAAGCACTTTGTTTTGAAACTGTACAGAATTCTTCAGATGCTTTCCCCAAAATCCCATACGCTTTTCATTCCAAGAACAAGCACTTGTTTCAAACAGTGCAAAGCATTGCTAGAAGTGAATGGAGTGTTGCCTTTCCTTCTAAATTTTGTACTTTGAAAGATAGGCACTTTCTTTTGCAAGTGTACATAAGCTTTCAGATTCTTTCGTGAGAAACGCATAAACGTTTCTCTCCAAGAACAAGCAATTGCTTCATAGAGTTCAAAGCCTTGTTAGAAGTGAATAGGGTGTTCTATATCTTTCTTAATGTTGTACTTTGAAAGATAAGCTCTTTGTTTTGAAAGTGTACATAATTCTTCAGATGCTCTCCTGAGAAACACATATGCGTTTCTCTGAAAAGAGAAGCATTTGCATAAAACACTGCAAAACTCTGCTAGAAGTCAGTGGAGTTGTTGCATTTCTTTCTGAATGCTGTCCTTTGAGAGATATGCCCTTTGGTTTGAAAATGTACATAATTCGAAAGATGCTTTCCTGAGAAAGGAATATACGTTTCTCTCAAAAGAGAAGCACGTGATTCAAACACTGCAAAACATTGTTAGAAGAGAATGGAGTCTTCGATTTCTTTCCAAATGCTGTACTTTGAAAGATAAAACCCTTTGTTTTGAAAGTGTTCATAATTGCTCAGATGCTTTGCTGACAGACATATACACGTCTCTCTCAAAAGAGAAGTTCTTGCAACAAACAGACAAAGCATTGTTAGAAGTGAAGGGAGTGTTTCATTTCTGAAAGAGGTACGTTGACAGATGAGCTCTCTCTTTGAAACATTTACATAATTCTTCAGAAGCTTTCCTGAGAAACGTACGCGTTACTCTGAAAAGAGATGCATTTGCTTAAAACAGTCCAAAACAATGCTAGAAGTTGTTGCATTTCTTTCTGAAGGCTGTCCTTTGAAGGATATGCCTTTCGTTTTGAAAGTGTACATAAATCTTCAGATGCTTTCCTGGGAAACGCATACCAGATTGTTTCAAAGAACAAGCCCTTGCTTAAAACAGTGCAAAGCATTGATAGATGAGAAAGGAGTGTTCTATTTCTTTATGAAAGCTGTACTTTGAAAGATTAGACCTTTTTTTGAAAGTGTACATCATTCTTCAGATTATTTCCTGTGAAATGTTTATGCCTTTCTCTCAAAAGAGAAGCCATGGCGACAAACAGTGTAAAACATTGCTAGAAGTGAATGGAGTGTTCCATATCTTTCGTAATGTTGTACTTTGAAAGATAAGCACTTTGGTTTGAAAGTGTACATAATTGCTCAGATACTTTCCTGAGATACACATACACGTTTTTCTCAATAAGAGAAGTACTTGTTACAAACAGACAAAACATTGCTAGAAGTGAATGGAGTGTTCCATATCTTTAGCATTGTTGTACTTTGAAAGATAAGCACTTTGTTTTGAAACTGTACAGAATTCTTCAGATGCTTTCCCCAAAATCCCATACGCTTTTCATTCCAAGAACAAGCACTTGTTTCAAACAGTGCAAAGCATTGCTAGAAGTGAATGGAGTGTTGCCTTTCCTTCTAAATTTTGTACTTTGAAAGATAGGCACTTTCTTTGCAAGTGTACATAAGCTTTCAGATTCTTTCGTGAGAAACGCATAAACGTTTCTCTCCAAGAACAAGCAATTGCTTCATAGAGTTCAAAGCCTTGTTAGAAGTGAATAGGGTGTTCTATATCTTTCTTAATGTTGTACTTTGAAAGATAAGCTCTTTGTTTTGAAAGTGTACATAATTCTTCAGATGCTCTCCTGAGAAACACATATGCGTTTCTCTGAAAAGAGAAGCATTTGCATAAAACACTGCAAAACTCTGCTAGAAGTCAGTGGAGTTGTTGCATTTCTTTCTGAATGCTGTCCTTTGAGAGATATGCCCTTTGGTTTGAAAATGTACATAATTCGAAAGATGCTTTCCTGAGAAAGGAATATACGTTTCTCTCAAAAGAGAAGCACGTGATTCAAACACTGCAAAACATTGTTAGAAGAGAATGGAGTCTTCTATTTCTTTCCAAATGCTGTACTTTGAAAGATAAACCCTTTGTTTTGAAAGTGTTCATAATTGCTCAGATGCTTTGCTGACAGACATATACACGTCTCTCTCAAAAGAGAAGTTCTTGCAACAAACAGACAAAGCATTGTTAGAAGTGAAGGGAGTGTTTCATTTCTGAAAGAGGTACGTTGACAGATGAGCTCTCTCTTTGAAACATTTACATAATTCTTCAGAAGCTTTCCTGAGAAACGTACGCGTTACTCTGAAAAGAGATGCATTTGCTTAAAACAGTCCAAAACATTGCTAGAAGTTGTTGCATTTCTTTCTGAAGGCTGTCCTTTGAAGGATATGCCTTTCGTTTTGAAAGTGTACATAAATCTTCAGATGCTTTCCTGGGAAACGCATACCAGATTGTTTCAAAGAACAAGCCCTTGCTTAAAACAGTGCAAAGCATTGATAGATGTGAAAGGAGTGTTCTATTTCTTTATGAAAGCTGTACTTTGAAAGATTAGACCTTTTTTTGAAAGTGTACATCATTCTTCAGATTATTTCCTGTGAAATGTTTATGCCTTTCTCTCAAAAGAGAAGCCATGGCGACAAACAGTGTAAAACATTGCTAGAAGTGAATGGAGTGTTCCATATCTTTCGTAATGTTGTACTTTGAAAGATAAGCACTTTGGTTTGAAAGTGTACATAATTGCTCAGATACTTTCCTGAGATACACATACACGTTTTTCTCAATAAGAGAAGTACTTGTTACAAACAGACAAAACATTGCTAGAAGTGAATGGAGTGTTCCATATCTTTAGCATTGTTGTACTTTGAAAGATAAGCACTTTGTTTTGAAACTGTACAGAATTCTTCAGATGCTTTCCCCAAAATCCCATACGCTTTTCATTCCAAGAACAAGCACTTGTTTCAAACAGTGCAAAGCATTGCTAGAAGTGAATGGAGTGTTGCCTTTCCTTCTAAATTTTGTACTTTGAAAGATAGGCACTTTCTTTTGCAAGTGTACATAAGCTTTCAGATTCTTTCGTGAGAAACGCATAAACGTTTCTCTCCAAGAACAAGCAATTGCTTCATAGAGTTCAAAGCCTTGTTAGAAGTGAATAGGGTGGTCTATATCTTTCTTAATGTTGTACTTTGAAAGATAAGCTCTTTGTTTTGAAAGTGTACATAATTCTTCAGATGCTCTCCTGAGAAACACATATGCGTTTCTCTGAAAAGAGAAGCATTTGCATAAAACACTGCAAAACTCTGCTAGAAGTCAGTGGAGTTGTTGCATTTCTTTCTGAATGCTGTCCTTTGAGAGATATGCCCTTTGGTTTGAAAATGTACATAATTCGAAAGATGCTTTCCTGAGAAAGGAATATACGTTTCTCTCAAAAGAGAAGCACGTGATTCAAACACTGCAAACATTGTTAGAAGAGAATGGAGTCTTCGATTTCTTTCCAAATGCTGTACTTTGAAAGATAAAACCCTTTGTTTTGAAAGTGTTCATAATTGCTCAGATGCTTTGCTGACAGACATATACACGTCTCTCTCAAAAGAGAAGTTCTTGCAACAAACAGACAAAGCATTGTTAGAAGTGAAGGGAGTGTTTCATTTCTGAAAGAGGTACGTTGACAGATGAGCTCTCTCTTTGAAACATTTACATAATTCTTCAGAAGCTTTCCTGAGAAACGTACGCGTTACTCTGAAAAGAGATGCATTTGCTTAAAACAGTCCAAAACAATGCTAGAAGTTGTTGCATTTCTTTCTGAAGGCTGTCCTTTGAAGGATATGCCTTTCGTTTTGAAAGTGTACATAAATCTTCAGATGCTTTCCTGGGAAACGCATACCAGATTGTTTCAAAGAACAAGCCCTTGCTTAAAACAGTGCAAAGCATTGATAGATGAGAAAGGAGTGTTCTATTTCTTTATGAAAGCTGTACTTTGAAAGATTAGACGCTTTTTTTGAAAGTGTACATCATTCTTCAGATTATTTCCTGTGAAATGTTTATGCCTTTCTCTCAAAAGAGAAGCCATTGCGACAAACAGTGTAAAACATTGCTAGAAGTGAATGGACTGTTCCATATCTTTCTTAATGTTGGACTGTGAAAGATAAGCACTTTGTTTTGAAATTGTACAGAATTCTTCAGATGCTTTCCCCAAAATCGCATACGCTTTTCATTCCAAGAACAAGCACTTGTTTCAAACAGTGCAAAGCATTTCTAGAAGTGAATGGAGTGTTGCCTTTCCATTCTAAATTTTGTACTTTGAAAGATAGGCACTTTCTTTTGCAAGTGTACATAAGCTTTCAGATTCTTTCGTGAGAAACGCATAAACGTTTCTCTCCAAGAACAAGCAATTGCTTCATAGAGTTCAAAGCCTTGTTAGAAGTGAATAGGGTGTTCTATATCTTTCTTAATGTTGTACTTTGAAAGATAAGCTCTTTGTTTTGAAAGTGTACATAATTCTTCAGATGCTCTCCTGAGAAACACATATGCGTTTCTCTGAAAAGAGAAGCATTTGCATAAAACACTGCAAAACTCTGCTAGAAGTCAGTGGAGTTGTTGCATTTCTTTCTGAATGCTGTCCTTTGAGAGATATGCCCTTTGGTTTGAAAATGTACATAATTCGAAAGATGCTTTCCTGAGAAAGGAATATACGTTTCTCTCAAAAGAGAAGCACGTGATTCAAACACTGCAAAACATTGTTAGAAGAGAATGGAGTGTTCTATTTCTTTCCAAATGCTGTACTTTGAAAGAAAAACCCTTTGTTTTGAAAGTGTTCATAATTGCTCAGATGCTTTGCTGACAGACATATACACGTCTCTCTCAAAAGAGAAGTTCTTGCAACAAACAGACAAAGCATTGTTAGAAGTGAAGGGAGTGTTTCATTTCTGAAAGAGGTACGTTGACAGATGAGCTCTCTCTTTGAAACATTTACATAATTCTTCAGAAGCTTTCCTGAGAAACGTACGCGTTACTCTGAAAAGAGATGCATTTGCTTAAAACAGTCCAAAACATTGCTAGAAGTTGTTGCATTTCTTTCTGAAGGCTGTCCTTTGAAGGATATGCCTTTCGTTTTGAAAGTGTACATAAATCTTCAGATGCTTTCCTGGGAAACGCATACCAGATTGTTTCAAAGAACAAGCCCTTGCTTAAAACAGTGCAAAGCATTGATAGATGAGAAAGGAGTGTTCTATTTCTTTATGAAAGCTGTACTTTGAAAGATTAGACCTTTTTTTGAAAGTGTACATCATTCTTCAGATTATTTCCTGTGAAATGTTTATTTCTTTCTCTCAGAAGAGAAGCCATTGCGACAAACAGTGTAAAACATTGCTAGAAGTGAATGGACTGTTCCATATCTTTCTTAATGTTGGACTTTGAAAGATAAGCACTTTGGTTTGAAAGTATATTTAATTGCTCAGATACTTTCCTGAGATAAACATACACGTTTTTCTCAATAAGAGAAGTAAGTACTTGTTACAAACAGTGCAAAACATTGCTAGAAGTGAATGGAGTGTTCCATATCTTTAGCATTGTTGTACTTTGAAAGATAAGCACTTTGTTTTGAAACTGTACAGAATTCTTCAGATGCTTTCCCAAAATCCCATATGCTTTTCATTCCAAGAACAAGCACTTGTTTCAAACAGTGCAAAGCATTGCTAGAAGTGAATGGAGTGTTGCCTTTCCTTCTAAATTTTGTACTTTGAAAGATAGGCACTTTCTTTTGCAAGTGTACATAAGCTTTCAGATTCTTTCGTGAGAAACGCATAAACGTTTCTCTCCAAGAACAAGCAATTGCTTCATAGAGTTCAAAGCCTTGTTAGAAGTGAATAGGGTGTTCTATATCTTTCTTAATGTTGTACTTTGAAAGATAAGCTCTTTGTTTTGAAAGTGTACATAATTCTTCAGATGCTCTCCTGAGAAACACATACGCGTTTCTCTGAAAAGAGAAGCATTTGCATAAAACACTGCAAAACTTTGCTGGAAGTCAGTGGAGTTGTTGCATTTCTTTCTGAATGCTGTCCTTTGAGAGATATGCCCTTTGGTTTGAAAATGTACATAATTCGAAAGATGCTTTCCTGAGAAAGGAATATACGTTTCTCTCAAAAGAGAAGCACGTGATTCAAACACTGCTAAACATTGTTAGAAGAGAATGGAGTCTTCGATTTCTTTCCAAATGCTGTACTTTGAAAGATAAACCCTTTGTTTTGAAAGTGTTCATAATTGCTCAGATGCTTTGCTGACAGACATATACACGTCTCTCTCAAAAGAGAAGTTCTTGCAACAAACAGACAAAGCATTGTTAGAAGTGAAGGGAGTGTTTCATTTCTGAAAGAGGTACGTTGACAGATGAGCTCTCTCTTTGAAACATTTACATAATTCTTCAGAAGCTTTCCTGAGAAACGTACGCATTACTCTGAAAAGAGATGCATTTGCTTAAAACAGTCCAAAACAATGCTAGAAGTTGTTGCATTTCTTTCTGAAAGCTGTCCTTTGAAGGATATGCCTTTCGTTTTGGAAGTGTACATAAATCTTCAGATGCTTTCCTGGGAAACGCATACCAGATTGTTTCAAAGAACAAGCCCTTGCTTAAAACAGTGCAAAGCATTGATAGATGAGAAAGGAGTGTTCTATTTCTTTATGAAAGCTGTACTTTGAAAGATTAGACCTTTTTTTGAAAGTGTACATCATTCTTCAGATTATTTCCTGTGAAATGTTTATGCCTTTCTCTCAAAAGAGAAGCCATGGCGACAAACAGTGTAAAACATTGCTAGAAGTGAATGGAGTGTTCCATATCTTTCGTAATGTTGTACTTTGAAAGATAAGCACTTTGGTTTGAAAGTGTACATAATTGCTCAGATACTTTCCTGAGATACACATACACGTTTTTCTCAATAAGAGAAGTACTTGTTACAAACAGACAAAACATTGCTAGAAGTGAATGGAGTGTTCCATATCTTTAGCATTGTTGTACTTTGAAAGATAAGCACTTTGTTTTGAAACTGTACAGAATTCTTCAGATGCTTTCCCCAAAATCCCATACGCTTTTCATTCCAAGAACAAGCACTTCTTTCAAACAGTGCAAAGCATTGCTAGAAGTGAATGGAGTGTTGCCTTTCCTTCTAAATTTTGTACTTTGAAAGATAGGCACTTTCTTTTGCAAGTGTACATAAGCTTTCAGATTCTTTCGTGAGAAACGCATAAACGTTTCTCTCCAAGAACAAGCAATTGCTTCATAGAGTTCAAAGCCTTGTTAGAAGTGAATAGGGTGTTCTATATCTTTCTTAATGTTGTACTTTGAAAGATAAGCTCTTTGTTTTGAAAGTGTACATAATTCTTCAGATGCTCTCCTGAGAAACACATATGCGTTTCTCTTAAAAGAGAAGCATTTGCATAAAACACTGCAAAACTCTGCTAGAAGTGAGTGGAGTTGTTGCATTTCTTTCTGAATGCTGTCCTTTGAGAGATATGCCCTTTGGTTTGAAAATGTACATAATTCGAAAGATGCTTTCCTGAGAAAGGAATATACGTTTCTCTCAAAAGAGAAGCACGTGATTCAAACACTGCAAAACATTGTTAGAAGAGAATGGAGTGTTCTATTTCTTTCCAAATGCTGTACTTTGAAAGAAAACCCTTTGTTTTGAAAGTGTTCATAATTGCTCAGATGCTTTGCTGACAGACATATACACGTCTCTCTCAAAAGAGAAGTTCTTGCAACAAACAGACAAAGCATTGTTAGAAGTGAAGGGAGTGTTTCATTTCTGAAAGAGGTACGTTGACAGATGAGCTCTCTCTTTGAAACATTTACATAATTCTTCAGAAGCTTTCCTGAGAAACGTACGCGTTACTCTGAAAAGAGATGCATTTGCTTAAAACAGTCCAAAACAATGCTAGAAGTTGTTGCATTTCTTTCTGAAGGCTGTCCTTTGAAGGATATGCCTTTCGTTTTGGAAGTGTACATAAATCTTCAGATGCTTTCCTGGGAAACGCATACCAGATTGTTTCAAAGAACAAGCCCTTGCTTAAAACAGTGCAAAGCATTGATAGATGAGAAAGGAGTGTTCTATTTCTTTATGAAAGCTGTACTTTGAAAGATTAGACCTTTTTTTGAAAGTGTACATCATTCTTCAGATTATTTCTGTGAAATGTTTATGCCTTTCTCTCAAAAGAGAAGCCATGGCGACAAACAGTGTAAAACATTGCTAGAAGTGAATGGACTGTTCCATATCTTTCGTAATGTTGTACTTTGAAAGATAAGCACTTTGGTTTGAAAGTGTACATAATTGCTCAGATACTTTCCTGAGATACACATACACGTTTTTCTCAATAAGAGAAGTACTTGTTACAAACAGACAAAACATTGCTAGAAGTGAATGGAGTGTTCCATATCTTTAGCATTGTTGTACTTTGAAAGATAAGCACTTTGTTTTGAAACTGTACAGAATTCTTCAGATGCTTTCCCCAAAATCCCATACGCTTTTCATTCCAAGAACAAGCACTTGTTTCAAACAGTGCAAAGCATTGCTAGAAGTGAATGGAGTGTTGCCTTTCCTTCTAAATTTTGTACTTTGAAAGATAGGCCCTTTCTTTTGCAAGTGTACATAAGCTTTCAGATTCTTTCATGAGAAACGCATAAACGTTTCTCTCCAAGAACAAGCAATTGCTTCATAGAGTTCAAAGCCTTGTTAGAAGTGAATAGGGTGTTCTATATCTTTCTTAATGTTGTACTTTGAAAGATAAGCTCTTTGTTTTGAAAGTGTACATAATTCTTCAGATGCTCTCCTGAGAAACACATATGCGTTTCTCTTAAAAGAGAAGCATTTGCATAAAACACTGCAAAACTCTGCTAGAAGTGAGTGGAGTTGTTGCATTTCTTTCTGAATGCTGTCCTTTGAGAGATATGCCCTTTGGTTTGAAAATGTACATAATTCGAAAGATGCTTTCCTGAGAAATGAATATACGTTTCTCTCAAAAGAGAAGCACGTGATTCAAACACTGCAAAACATTGTTAGAAGAGAATGGAGTGTTCTATTTCTTTCCAAATGCTGTACTTTGAAAGATAAACCCTTTGTTTTGAAAGTGTTCATAATTGCTCAGATGCTTTGCTGACAGACATATACACGTCTCTCTCAAAAGAGAAGTTCTTGCAACAAACAGACAAAGCATTGTTAGAAGTGAAGGGAGTGTTTCATTTCTGAAAGAGGTACGTTGACAGATGAGCTCTCTCTTTGAAACATTTACATAATTCTTCAGAAGCTTTCCTGAGAAACGTACGCGTTACTCTGAAAAGCGGTGCGTTTGCTTAAAACAGTCCAAAACAATGCTAGAAGTTGTTGCATTTCTTTCTGAAGGCTGTCCTTTGAAGGATATGCCTTTCGTTTTGGAAGTGTACATAAATCTTCAGATGCTTTCCTGGGAAACGCATACCAGATTGTTTCAAAGAACAAGCCCTTGCTTAAAACAGTGCAAAGCATTGATAGATGAGAAAGGAGTGTTCTATTTCTTTATGAAAGCTGTACTTTGAAAGATTAGACCTTTTTTTGAAAGTGTACATCATTCTTCAGATTATTTCCTGTGAAATGTTTATGCCTTTCTCTCAAAAGTGAAGCCATTGCGACAAACAGTGTAAAACATTGCTAGAAGTGAATGGAGTGTTCCATATCTTTCGTAATGTTGTACTTTGAAAGATAAGCACTTTGGTTTGAAAGTGTACATAATTGCTCAGATACTTTCCTGAGATACACATACACGTTTTTCTCAATAAGAGAAGTACTTGAGACAGACAAAGCATTGCTAGAAGTGAATGGAGTGTTCCTTATCTTTAGCATTATTGTACTTTGGAAGATAAGCACTTAGTTTTGAAACTGTACAGAATTCTTCAGATGCTTTCCCCAAAATCGCATACGCTTTTCCTTCCAAGAACAAGCACATGCTTCAAACAGTGCAAAGCATTGCTAGAAGTGAATGGAGTGTTGCCTTTCCTTCTAAATTTTGTACTTTGAAAGATAGGCACTTTCTTTTGCAAGTGTACATAAGCTTTCAGATTCTTTCGCGAGAAATGCATAAACGTTTCTCTCCAAGAACAGGCAATTGCTTCATAGAGTTCAAAGCCTTGTTAGAAGTGAATAGGGTGTTCTATATCTTTCTTAATGTTGTACTTTGAAAGATAAGCTCTTTGTTTTGAAAGTGTACATAATTCTTCAGATGCTCTCCTGAGAAACACACATGCGTTTCTCTGAAAAGAGAAGCATTTGCATAAAACACTGCAAAACTCTGCTAGAAGTGAGTGGAGTTGCTGCATTTCTTTCTGAATGCTGTCCTTTGAGAGATATGCCCTTTGGTTTGAAAATGTACATAATTCGAAAGATGCTTTTATGGAGAAAAACGTGTATGTGTATCTCAGGAAAGTATCTGAGCAATTATGTACACTTTCAAACCAAAGTACTTATCTTTCAAAGTACAACATTACGAAAGATATGGAACACTCCATTAACTTCTAGCAATGTTTTACACTGTTTGTTGCCATGGCTTCTCTTTTGAGAGAAAGGCATAAACATTTCACAGGAAATAATCTGAAGAATGATGTACACTTTCAAAAAAGATCTAATCTTTCAAAGTACAGCTTTCATAAAGAAATAGAACACTCCTTTCTCATCTATCAATGCTTTGCACTGCTTTAAGCAATGGCTTGTTCTTTGAAACAATCTGGTATGCATTTCCAAGGAAAGCATTT
This sequence comes from Arvicola amphibius, assembly GCF_903992535.2. Taxonomy (NCBI): domain Eukaryota; kingdom Metazoa; phylum Chordata; class Mammalia; order Rodentia; family Cricetidae; genus Arvicola; species Arvicola amphibius. The sequence goes on along the minus strand of NW_024582252.1, from coordinate 9,455 downwards.
GAAGATTTTTGTACACTTCCAAAACGAAAGGCATATCCTTCAAAGGACAGCTTTCAGAAAGAAATGCAACAACTTCTAGCAATGTTTTGGACTGTTTTAAGCAAATGCATCTCTTTTCAGAGTAATACGTACGTTTCTCAGGAAAGCTTCTGAAGAATTATGTAAATGTTTCAAAGAGAGAGCTCATCTGTCAACGTACCTCTTTCAGAAATGAAACACTCCCTTCACTTCTAACAATGCTTTGTCTGTTTGTTGCAAGAACTTCTCTTTTGAGAGAGACGTGTATATGTCTGTCAGCAAAGCATCTGAGCAATTATGAACACTTTCAAAACAAAGGGTTTTCCTTTCAAAGTACAGCATCTGGAAAGAAATAGAACACTCCATTCTCTTCTACCAATGTTTTGCAGTGTTTGAATCACGTGCTTCTCTTTTGAGAGAAACGTATATTCCTTTCTCAGGAAAGCATCTTTCGAATTATGTACATTTTCAAACCAAAGGGCATATCTCTCAAAGGACAGCATTCAGAAAGAAATGCAACAACTCCACTCACTTTAGCATAGTTTTGCAGTGTTTTATGCAAATGCTTCTCTTTTAAGAGAAACGCATATGTGTTTCTCAGGAGAGCATCTGAAGAAATATGTACACTTTCAAAACAAAGAGCTTATCTTTCAAAGTACAACATTAAGAAAGATATAGAATACCCTATTCACTTCTAACAAGGCTTTGAACTCTATGATGCAATTGCTTGTTCTTGGAGAGAAACGTTTATGCGTTTCTCACGAAGGAATCTCAAAGCTTATGTACACTTGCAAAAGAAAGTGCCTATCTTTCAAAGTACAAAATTTAGAAGGAATGGCAACACTCCATTCGCTTCTCACAATGCTTTGCACTGTTTGAAGCATGTGCTTGTTCTTGGAATGAAAAGCGTATGCGATTTTGGAGAAAGCATCTGAAGAATTCTGTACAGTTTCAAAACTAAGTGCTTATCTTTCAAGGTACAACAATGTTAAAGATATGGAACACTCCATTCTCTAGCAATGCTTTGTCAGTTTGTCACAAGTACTTCTCTTATTGAGAAAAACGTGTATGTGTATCTCAGGAAAGTATCTGAGCAATTATGTACACTTTCAAACCAAAGTGCTTATCTTTCAAAGTACAACATTACGAAACATATGGAACACTCCATTCACTTCTAGCAATGTTTTACAATGTTTGTCGCCATGGCTTCTCTTTTGAGAGAAAGGCATAAACATTTCACAGGAAATAATCTGAAGAATGATGTACACTTTCAAAAAAAGGTCTAATCTTTCAAAGTACAGCTTTCATAAAGAAATAGAACACTCCTTTCACATCTATCAATGCTTTGCACTGTTTAAGCAAGGGCTTGTTCTTTGAAACAAACTGGTATGCGTTTCCCAGGAAAGCATCTGAAGATTTATGTACACTTTCAAAACTAAAGGCATATAATTCAAAGGACAGCTTTCAGAAAGAAATGCAACAACTTCTAGCATTGTTTTGGACTGTTTTAAGCAAATGCATCTCTATTCAGAGTAATACGTACTTTTCTCAGGAAAGCTTCTGAAGAAATATGTAAATGTTTTGCAGTGTTTGAATCACGTGCTTCTATTTTGAGAGAAACGTATATTCACTTCTCAGGAAAGCATCTTTCGAATTATGTACATTTTCAAACCAAAGGGCATACCTCTCAAAGGACAGCATTCAGAAAGAAATGCAACAACTACACTCACTTCTAGCATAGTTTTGCAGTGTTTTATGCAAATGCTTCTCTTTTCAGAGAAACGCATATGTGTTTCTCAGGAGAGCCTCTGAAGAATTATGTACAATTTCAAAACAAAGGGCTTATCTTTCAAAGTACAACATTAAGAAAGATATAGAACACCCTATTCACTTCTAACAAGGCTTTGAACTCTATGAAGCAATTGCTTGTTCTTGGAGAGAAACGTTTATGCGTTTCTCGCGTAAGAATCTGAAAGCTTATGTACACTTGCAAATGAAAGTACCTATTGTTCAAAGTACAAAATGTAGAAGGAAAGGCAACACTCCATTCACTTCTAGCAATGCTTTGCACTGTTTGAAACAAGTGCTTGTACTTGGAAAGAAAGCATATGGGATTTTGGGGAAAGCATCTGAAGAATTCTGTACAGTTTCAAAACAAAGTGCATATCTTTCAAAGTACAACAATGCTAAAGATATGGAACACTCCATTCACTTCTAGCAAAGTTTTGTCTGTTTGTAACAAGTACTTCTCTTATTGAGAAAAACGTGTATGTGTATCTCAGGAAAGTATCTGTGCAATTATGTACACTTTCAAACCAAAGTGCTTATCTTTCAAAGTACAACATTACGAAAGATATGGAACACTCCATTCACTTCTAGCAATGTTTTACACTGTTTGTCGCAATGGCTTCTCTTTTGAGAGAAAGGCATAAACATTTCACAGGAAATAATCTGAAGAATGATGTACACTTTCAAAAAAAGCTCTAATCTTTCAAAGTACAGCTTTCATAAAGAAATAGAACACTCCTTTCTCATCTATCAATGCTTTCACTGTTTGAAACAAGTGCTTGTTCTTGGAATGAAAATCATATGCGATTTTGGGGAAAGCATCTGAAGAATTCTGTACAGTTTCAAAACTAAGTGCTTATCTTTCAAAGTACAACAATGCTAAAGATATGGAACTCTCCATTCACTTCTATCAATGCTTTGTCTGTTTGTCACAGCTACTTCTCTTATTGAGAAAAATGTGTATGTGTATCTCAGGAAAGTATCTGAGCAATTATGTACGCTTTCAAAACAAAGAGCTTATCTTTCAAAGTACAACATTAAAGCAAAAGACAATGGTGATGGGCTCTGGTTCTTCTGCATGGACGGGCTCTGTGGGAGCCTTCTCAGCTTGGTCGATCACCTTCCTGGACCGGGGGGGAGTTGGGAGGACCTTGGTCTTGGCATGGAGTGGGGAACTCTGATGGCTCCTTGGCCTTGAGGGGGAGGGAGGGAAGGTGTGGGTGGAGGGGAGGGGAGGGAAGGGGGAGAATGGGGGGAGGGAAGGGGGAGGAGGAGGGGAGGGAAGGTTGAGGGGGAGGGAAGGAGATGGAAATTTTTAAATGTGAAAAAAATAAAAAAAAGGAAAAATATAGAACACCCTATTCACTTCTACAAGGCTTTGAACTCTATGAAGTAATTGCTTGTTCTTGGAGAGAGACGTTTTTGCGTTTCTCACGAAAAAATCTGAAAGCTTATGTACACTTGCAAAAGAAAGTGCCTATCTTTCAAAGTACAAAATGTAGAAGGAAAGGCAACACTCCATTCACTTCTAGCAATGCTTTGAACTGTTTGAAGCATGTGCTTGTTCTTGGAATAAAAAGCATATGCGATTTTGGGGAAAGCATCTGAAGAATTCTGTACAGTTTCAAAACAAAGTGCTTATCTTTCCAAGTCCAACATTAAGAAATATATGGAACAGTCCATTCAATTCTAGCAATATTTTACACTGTTTGTCGCAATGGCTTTTCTTTTGAGAGAAAGGCATAAACATTTCATAGGAAATAATCTGAAGAATGATGTACACTTTCAAAAAAAGGTCTAATCTTTCAAAGTACAACTTTCATAAAGAAATAGAACACTCCTTTCACATCTATCAATGCTTTGCACTGTTTTAAGCAAGGGCTTGTTCTTTGAAACAAACTGGTATGCGTTTCCCAGGAAAGCATCTGAAGATTTATGTACACTTTCAAAACTAAATGCATATCCTTCAAAGGACAGCCTTCAGAAAGAAATGCAACAACTTCTAGCAATGTTTTGGACTGTTTTAAGCAAATGCATCTCTTTTCAGAGTAACGCGTACGTTTCTCAGGAAAGCTTCTGAAGAATTATGTAAATGTTTCAAAGAGAGAGCTCATCTGTCAACGTACCTCTTTCAGAAATGAAACACTCCCTTCACTTCTAACAATGCTTTGTCTGTTTGTTGCAAGAACTTCTCTTTTGAGAGAGACGTGTATATGTCTGTCAGCAAAGCATCTGAGCAATTATGAACACTTTCAAAACAAAGTGTTTATCTTTCCAAGTACAGCATTTAGATAGAAATCGAAGACTACATTCTCTTCTAACAATGTTTAGCAGTGTTTGAATCACGTACTTCTCTTTTGAGAGAAACGTATATTCATTTCTCAGGAAAGCATCTTTCGATATTATGTATATTTTCAAACCAAACAGGCATATCTCTCAAAGGACAGAATTCAGAAAGAAATGCAACAACTCCACTGACTTCCAGCAAAGTTTTGCACTGTTTTATGCATATGCTTCTCTTTTCAGAGAAACGCATACGTGTTTCTCAGGAGAGAATCTGAAGAATTATGTACACTTTCAAAACAAAGAGCTTATCTTTCAAAGTACAACATTAAGAAAGATATAGAACACCCTATTCACTTCTAACAAGGCTTTGAACTCTATGAAGCAATTGCTTGTTCTTGGAGAGAAACGTTTATGCGTTTCTCACGAAAGAATCTGAAAGCTTATGTACACTGGCAAAAGAAAGTGCCTATCTTTCAAAGTACAAAATTAGAAGGAAAGGCAAGCACTCCATTCACTTCTAGCAATGCTTTGCACTGTTTGAAACAAGTGCTTGTTCTTGGAATGAAAAGCGTATGCGATTTTGGGGAAAGCATCTGACGCATTATGTACAATTTCAAAACTAAAGTGATTATCTTTCACAGTCCAACATTAAGCTAAAGATATGGAACACTCCATTCACTTCTAGCAATGCTTTGTCTGTTTGTCACAGGTACTTCTCTTATTGAGAAAAATGTGTATATGTATCTCAGGAAAGTATCTGAGCAATTATGTACGCTTTCAAAACAAAGAGCTTATCTTTCAAAGTACAACATTAAGAAAGATATAGAACACCCTATTCACTTCTAACAAGGCTTTGAACTCTATGAAGTAATTGCTTGTTCTTGGAGAGAGACGTTTTTGCGTTTCTCACGAAAGAATCTGAAAGCTTATGTACACTTGCAAAAGAAAGTGCCTATCTTTCAAAGTACAAAATGTAGAAGGAAAGGCAACACTCCATTCACTTCTAGCAATGCTTTGAACTGTTTGAAGCATGTGCTTGTTCTTGGAATGAAAAGCATATGCGATTTTGGGGAAAGCATCTGAAGAATTCTGTACAGTTTCAAAACAAAGTGCTTATCTTTCAAAGTACAACATTAAGAAATTTATGGAACAGTCCATTCAATTCTAGCAATATTTTACACTTTTTGTCACAATGGCTTCTCTTTTGAGAGAAAGGCAGAAACATTTCATAGGAAATATTCTGAAGAATGATGTACACTTTCAAAAAAAGCTCTAATCTTTCAAAGTACAGCTTTCATAAAGAAATAGAACACTCCTTTCTCATCTATCAATGCTTTCACTGTTTGAAACAAGTGCTTGTTCTTGGAATGAAAATCATATGCGATTTTGGGGAAAGCATCTGAAGAATTCTGTACAGTTTCAAAACTAAGTGCTTATCTTTCAAAGTACAACAATGCTAAAGATATGGAACACTCCATTCACTTCTAGCAATGCTTTGTCTGTTTGTCACAGCTACTTCTCTTATTGAGAAAAATGTGTATGTGTATCTCAGGAAAGTATCTGAGCAATTATGTACGCTTTCAAAACAAAGAGCTTATCTTTCAAAGTACAACATTAAAGCAAAAGACAATGGTGATGGGCTCTGGTTCTTCTGCATGGACGGGCTCTGTGGGAGCCTTCTCAGCTTGGTCGATCACCTTCCTGGACTGGGGGGGATTTGGGAGGACCTTGGTCTTGGCATGGAGTGGGGAACTCTGATGGCTCCTTGGCCTTGAGGGGGAGGGAGGGGAGGTGTGGGTGGAGGGGAGGGGAGGGAAGGGGGAGAAGGGGGGGAGGGAAGGGGGAGGAGGAGGGGAGGGAAGGGTGAGGGGGAGGGAAGGAGATGGAAATTTTTAAATGTGAAAAAAATAAAAAAAAAGAAAGATATAGAACACCCTATTCACTTCTACAAGGCTTTGAACTCTATGAAGTAATTGCTTGTTCTTGGAGAGAGACGTTTTTGCGTTTCTCACGAAAGAATCTGAAAGCTTATGTACACTTGCAAAAGAAAGTGCCTATCTTTCAAAGTACAAAATGTAGAAGGAAAGGCAACACTCCATTCACTTCTAGCAATGCTTTGAACTGTTTGAAGCATGTGCTTGTTCTTGGAATGAAAAGCATATGCGATTTTGGGGAAAGCATCTGAAGAATTCTGTACATTTTCAAAACAAAGTGCTTATCTTTCAAAGTCCAACATTAAGAAATATATGGAACAGTCCATTCAATTCTAGCAATATTTTACACTTTTTTCACAATGGCTTCTCTTTTGAGAGAAAGGCATAAACATTTCATAGGAAATAATCTGAAGAATGATGTACACTTTCAAAAAAAGCTCTAATCTTTCAAAGTACAGCTTTCATAAAGAAATAGAACACTCCTTTCTCATCTATCAATGCTTTCACTGTTTGAAACAAGTGCTTGTTCTTGGAATGAAAATCATATGCGATTTTGGGGAAAGCATCTGAAGAATTCTGTACAATTTCAAAACTAAGTGCTTATCTTTCAAAGTACAATAATGCTAAAGATATGGAACACTCCATTCACTTCTAGCAATGCTTTGTCTGTTTGTCACAGCTACTTCTCTTATTGAGAAAAATGTGTATGTGTATCTCAGGAAAGTATCTGAGCAATTATGTAAGCTTTCAAAACAAAGAGCTTATCTTTCAAAGTACAACATTAAAGCAAAAGACAATGGTGCTGGGCTCTGGTTCTTCTGCATGGACGGGCTCTGTGGGAGCCTTCTCAGCTTGGTCGATCACCTTCCTGGACCGGGGGGGAGTTGGGAGGACCTTGGTCTTGGCATGGAGTGGGGAACTCTGATGGCTCCTTGGCCTTGAGGGGGAGGGAGGGGAGGTGTGGGTGGAGGGGAGGGGAGGGAAGGGGGAGAAGGGGGGGAGGGAAGGGGGAGGAGGAGGGAAGGGAAGGGGGAGGAGGAGGGAAGGAGATGGAAATTTTTTTTTTCCTCATGGTTTATTTTTTTTTATATTTAAAAAATTTCCATCTCCTTCCCTCCTCCTCCCCCTTCCCTCCCCTCCTTCTTCCCCTTCCCTCCCCTCCCCTCCACCCAAACCTCCCCTCCCTCCCTCTCAAGGCCAAGGAGCCATCTGGGTTCCCCACTCTATGCTAAGATCAGGGTCCTCCCAACTCCCCCCTGGACCAGGATGGTGATCGACCAAGCTGAGAAGGCTCCCACAGAGCCCATCCATGCAGAAGACTCAGAGCCCAGAGCCATTGTCCTTTGCTTCTCAGTCAGCCCCCGCTGTTGGCCACATTCAGAGAGACGGGTTTGGTCGCATGATCCATCAGTCCCATTCCAACTGGAGTTGGTGATCTCCCATTAGTTCTGTCCCACTGTCTCCATGAGTGAACGCACCCCTCTCGTTTATGACTTTCTCCCTCATGTTCTCGCTCCTTCTGCTCCTCATCAGGACCTTGGGAGCTCAGTCCAGTGCTCCAATGTGGGGCTCAGTCACCTTCCCCATCTGTCGCCAGCTTCAGGTTCCCTCCCGGTCCTGACTTTCTTTCTCATGTTCTCTCTCCTTCTGCTCCTCATCAGGACCTTGGGAGCTCAGTCCGGTGCTCCAATGTGGGGCTCTGTTATTTTCTTCATCTATCGTCAGGTGGAGGTTCTATGGTGATATGCAAGAAATTCATCAGTATGGCTATAGGAACTGGCCTTTTCAGGCTCCCTCTCCTCAGCTGCCCAAGGAACTAACTGGGGGCGTCTCCCTGGAAACCTGGGAACCCCTCTAGGGTCAAGTCTCTTGACAACCCTCAGGTAGCTCTTTAAATTAAGATATATGCTTCCCTGCTCCCATAACCACCCTTCCTAAATCCCAAGCACCCCATTCCTCCGAGCTCCCCCCGTTCTCCCCTTCACACTTTTCTCTCCCCATCTTCCCTTGGCCCAGTCTTGCCCAACCCTCAAGTTCCCAATTTTGCCTGGCGATCGTGTCTACTTCCAATATCCAGGAGGATTACTATATCTTTTTTTGGGAGTTAACCTTCTTATTATCTTCTCAAGGATCCCAAATTTATAGGCTCGATGTCCTTTAATTATGGCTAGAAACTGATTATGAGTGAGTACATCCCATGTTCATCTTTTTGGGTCTGGGTTACCTCACTCAGAATAGTGTTTTCTATTTCCATCCATTTGCCTGCAAAATTCAAGATGTCATTGTTTTTTACCGCTGAGTAGTATTCTAGCATGTATATATTCCACAGTTTCTTCATCCATTCTTCCACTGAAGGGCATCTAGGTTGTTTCCAGGATCTGGCTATTACAAATAATGCTGCTATGAACATAGATGAGCATATGCTTTTGTTGTATGATTGGGCATCTCTTGGGTAGATTCCCAATAGTGGAATTGCTGGGTCCTGGGGTAGATTGATCCCGAATTTCCTGAGAAACCGCCACACTGCTTTCCAAAGTGGTTGCACAAGTGTGCATTCCCACCAGCAATGGATGAGTGTACCCCTTACCCCACAACCTCTCCAGCAAAGGTTATTATTGGTGTTTTGGATTTTAGCCAATCTGACAGGTGTAAGGTGATATCTCAAAGTTGTTTTGATTTGAATTTCCCTGATAGCTAAGGAGGTTGAGCATGACCTTAAGTGTCTCTTGGCCATTCGAACTTCTTCTGTTGAGAATTCTCTGTTCAGTTCAGCTCCCCATTTTTTAATTGGGTTAATTGGCATTTTACCGTCTAGTCTCTTGAGTTCCTTATATATTTTAGAGATCAGACCTTTGTCAGTTGCAGGGTTGGTGAAGATCTTTTCCCAGTCAGTAGGCTGCCTTTGTGTCTTAGTGACAATGTCCTTTGCTTTACAGAAGCTGCTCAACTTCAGGAGGTCCCATTTATTCAATGTTGCCCTTAAAGTCTGTGCAGCTGGGGTTATGCGTAGGAAACGGTTCCCTGTGCCCATTTGTTGTAGAGTACTTCCCACTTTCTCCTCTATCAAGCTCAATGTGTTCAAATTAATATTGAGGTCTTTAATCCTGTTCTACAGGTTGACATCCAGTTATGCCAGCACCATTTGTTGAAGATGCCCTCTTTCTTCCATTGTGTACTTTTGGCTCCTTTATCAAAAATCAGGTGTTCATAGGTTTGTGGTTTAAGATCCGGGTCTTCTATACGATTCCATTGGTCAACTTCTCTGTTTTTATGCCAATACCAAGCTGTTTTCAATACTGTAGCTTTGTAATAGAGTTTGAAGTCAGTGATGGTAATGCCTCCAGAAGAACCTTTATTGTATAAGATTTTTTTGGCTATCCTGGGTTTCTTGTTTTTCCATATAAAGTTGATTATTGTCCTCTCAATCTC
>NW_024582251.1:0-27693 GCF_903992535.2 Arvicola amphibius | reverse complement strand
AACGTGTATGTGTATCTCAGGAAAGTATCTGAGCGATTATGTACACTTTGAAACCAAAGTGCTTATCTTTCAAAGTACAATATTACGAAAGATATGGAACACCCCATTCACTTCTAGCAATATTTTACACTGTTTGTTGCAAGGGCTTCTCTTTTGAGAGAAAGGCATAAACATTTCACAGGAAATAATCTGAAGAATGATGTACACTTTCAATAAAAGTTCTAATCTTTCAAAGTACAGCTTTCATAAAGAAATAGAAAACTCCTTTCTCATCTATCAATGTTTTGCCCTGTTTGAACAAGTGCTTGTACTTGGAAAGAAAAGCTTATGCGATTTTGGGGAAAGCATCTGATGAATTCTGTACACTTTCAAAACAAAGTGCTTATCTTTCAAAATCCAACATTAAGAAAGATATGGAACAGTCCATTCACTTCTAGCAATGTTTTGTCTGTTTGTAAGAAGTACTTCTCTTGTTGAGAAAAACTTGTATGTGTATCTCAGGAAAGTATCTGAGCAATTATGTACACTTTCAAACCAAAGTGCTTATCTTTCAAACTACAACATTACGAAAGATATGGAACACTCCATTCACTTCTAGCAATGTTTTACACTGTTTGTTGCAATGGCTTCTCTTTTGAGAGAAAGGCATAAACATTTCACAGGAAATAATCTGAAGAATGATGTACACTTTCAAAAAAAGGTCTAATCTTTCAAAGTACAGCTTTGATAAAGAAATAGAAAACTCCTTTCTCATCTATCAATGCTTTGCCCTGTTTGAAACAAGTGCTTGTTCTTGGAATGAAAAGCATATGCGATTTTGGGGAAAGCATCTGAAGAATTCTGTACAGTTTCAAAACAAAGTGCTTATCTTTCAAAATCCAACATTAAGAAAGATATGGAACAGTCCATTCACTTCTCGCAATGTTTTACACTGTTTGTCGCCATCGCTTCTCTTTTGAGAGAAAGGCATAAACATTTCACAGGAAATAATCTGAAGAATGATGTACACTTTCAAAAAAAGGTCTAATCTTTCACAGTACAGATTTCATAAAGAAATAGAACACTCCTTTCTCATCTATCAATGCTTTGCACTGTTTTAAGCAAGGTCTTGTTCTTTGAAATAATCTGGAATGCGTTTCCCAGGAAAGCATCTGAAGATTTATGTACACTTCCAAAACGAAAGGAATATCCTTCAAAGGACAGCTTTCAGAAAGAAATGCAACAACTTCTAGCATTGTGTAGGACTGATTTAAGCAAATGCATCTCTTGTCAGAGTAATGCGTACGTTTCTCAGGAAAGCTTCTGAAGAATTATGTAAATGATTCAAAGAGAGAGCTCATCTGTCAAGGTACCTCTTTCAGAAATGAAACACTCCCTTCACTTCTAACAAAGCTTTGTCTGTTTGTTGCAAGAACTTCTCTTTTGAGAGAGACATGTATATGTCTGTCAGCAAAGCATCTGAGCAATTATGAACACTTTCAAAACAAAGTGTTTATCTTTCCAAGTACAGCATTTAGAAAGAAATCGAAGACTCCATTCTCTTCTAACAATGTTTAGCAGTGTTTGAATCACGTACTTCTCTTTTGAGAGAAACGTATATTCATTTCTCAGGAAAGCATCTTTCGTATTATGTATATTTTAAAACCAAACAGCATATCTCTCAAAGGACAGCATTCAGAAAGAAATGCAACACTCCACTGACTTCCAGCAAAGTTTTGCAGTGTTTTATGCAAATGCTTCCCTTTTCAGAGAAACGCGTTTGTGTTTCTCAGTAGAGCCTCTGAAGAATTATGTACACTTTCAAAAGAAAGATCTTATCTTTCAATGTACAACATTAAGAAAGATATAGAACACCCTATTCACTTCTAACAAGGCTTTGAACTCTATGAAGCAATTGCTTGTTCTTGGAGAGAAACGTTTATGCGTTTCTCACGAAAGAATCTGAAAGCTTTTGTACACTTGCAAAAGAAAGTGCCTATCTTTCAAAGTACAAAATTTAGAAGGAAAGGCAACACTCCATTCACTTCTAGCAATGCTTTGCACTGTTTGAAACAAGTGCTTGTTCTTGGAATGAAAAGCGTATGCGATTTTTGGGAAAGCATCTGAAGAATTCTGTAGTTTCAAAACAAAGTGTTTATCTTTCAAAGTACAACATTACGAAAGATATGGAACACTCCATTCACTTCTAGCAATGTTTTACACTGTTTGTCACCATGGCTTCACTTTTGAGAGAAAGGCATACACATTTCACAGGAAATAATCTGAAGAATGATGTACACTTTCAAAAAAAGGTCTAATCTTTCAAAGTACAGCTTTCATAAAGAAATAGATCACGCCTTTCTCATCTATCAATGCTTTGCACTGTTTTAAGCAAGGTCTTGTTCTTTGAAATAATCTGGTATGCGTTTCCCAGGAAAGCATCTGAAGATTTATGTACACTTCCAAAACGAAAGGCATATCCTTCAAAGGACAGCTTTCAGAAAGAAATGCAACAACTTCTAGCATTGTTTTGGACTGTTTTAAGCAAATGCATCTCTTTTCAGAGTAACGCGTACGTTTCTCAGGAAAGCTTCTGAAGAATTATGTAAATGTTTCAAAGAGAGAGCTCATCTGTCAACGTACCTCTTTCAGAAATGAAACACTCCCTTCACTTCTAACAATGCTTTGTCTGTTTGTTGCAGGAACTTCTCTTTTGAGAGAGACGTGTATATGTCTGTCAGCAAAGCATCTGAGCAATTACGAAAAAACAAAAAAAAAAAAACAAAAAAAATACAAAGGGTTTTTCTTTCAAAGTACAGCATTTGGAAAGAAATAGAACACTCCATTCGCTTCTAACAATGTTTTGCAGTGTTTGAATCACGTGCTTCTCTTTTGAGAGAAATGTATATTCCTTTCTCAGGAAAGCATCTTTCGAATTATGTACATTTTCAAACCAAACGGCATATCTCTCAAAGGACAGCATTCAGAAAGAAATGCAACAACTCCACTCACTTCTAGCAGAGTTTTGCAGTGTTTTATGCAAATGCTTCTCTTTTAAGAGAAACGCATATGTGTGTCTCAGGAGAGCATCTGAAGAATTATGTACACTTTCAAAACAAAGAGCTTATCTTTCAAAGTACAACATTAAGAAAGATATAGAACACCCTATTCACTTCTAACAAGGCTTTGAACTCTATGAAGCAATTGCTTGTTCTTGGAGAGAAACGTTTATGCATTTCTCACGAAAGAATCTGAAAGCTTATGTACACTGGCAAAAGAAAGTGCCTATCTTTCAAAGTACAAAATTTAGAAGGAAAGGCAGCACTCCATTCACTTCTAGCAATGCTTTGCACTGTTTGAAACAAGTGCTTGTTCTTGGAATGAAAAGCGTATGCGATTTTGGGGAAAGCATCTGACGCATTATGTACAATTTCAAACCAAAGTGATTATCTTTCACAGTCCAACATTAAGAAAGATATGGAACACTCCATTCACTTCTCGCAATGTTTTGTCTGTTTGTAACAAATACTTCTCTTACTGAGAAAAACGTGTATGTGTATCTCAGGAAAGTATCTGAGCAATTATGTACAATTTCAAACCAAAGTGCTTATCTTTCAAAGTACAACATTGCGAAAGATATGGAACACTCCCTTCACTTCTAACAATGCTTTGTCTGTTTGTTGCAAGAACTTCTCTTTTGAGGGAGACGTGTATATGTCTGTCAGCAAAGCATCTGAGCAATTATGAACACTTTCAAAACAAAGGGATTTTCTTTCAAAGTACAGCATTAGGAAAGAAATAGAACACTCCATTCTCTTCTAACAATGTTTTGCAGTGTTTGAATCATGTGCTTCTCTTTTGAGAGAAACGTATATTCCTTTCTCAGGAAAGCATCTTTCGAATTATGTACATTTTCAAACCAAATGTCATATCTCTCAAAGGACAGCATTCAGAAAGAAATGCAACAACTCCACTCACTTTTAGTAGAGATTTGCAGTGTTTTATGCAAATGCTTCTCTTTTAAGAGAAACGCATATGTGTTTCTCAGGAGAGCATCTGAAGAATTATGTACACTTTCAAAACAAAGAGCTTATCTTTCAGAGTACAACATTAAGAAAGATATACAACACACTATTGACTTCTAACAAGGCTTTGAACTCTATGAAGCAATTGCTTGTTCTTGGTGAGAAACGTTTATGCGTTTCTCACGAAAGAATCTGAAAGCTTATGTACACTTGCAAAAGAAAGTGCCTATCTTTCAAAGTACAAAATTATGAAGGAAAGGCAACACTCCATTCACTTCTAGCAATGCTTTGCACTGTTTGAAACAAGTGTTTGTTCTTGGAATGAAAAGCATATGCGATTTTGGAGAAAGCATCTGAAGAATTCTGTACAGTTTCAAAACAAAGTGCTTATCTTTCAAAGTCCAACATTAAGAAATATATGGAACAGTCCATTCACTTCTCGCAATGTTTTACACTGTTTGTCGCCATGGCTTCTCTTTTGAGAGAAAGGCATAAACATTTCACAGGAAATAATCTGAAGAATAATGTACACTTTCAAAAAAAGGTATTATCTTTCACAGTACAGCTTTCATAAAGAAATAGAACACTCCTTTCACATCTATCAATGCTTTGCACTGTTTTAAGCAAGGGCTTGTTCTTTGAAACAAACTGGTATGCTTTTCCCAAGGAAGCATCTGAAGATTTATGTACACTTTCAAAACTAAATGCATATCCTTCAAAGGACAGCCTTCAGAAAGAAATGCAACAACTTCTAGCAATGTTTTGGACTGTTTTAAGCAAATGCATCTCTTTTCAGAGTAATGCGTACCTTTCTCAGGAAAGCTTCTGAAGAATTATGTAAATGTTTAAAAGAGAGAGCTCATCTGTAAACGTACCTCTTTCAGAAATGAAACAATCCCTTCACTTCTAACAATGCTTTGTCTGTTTGTTGCAAGAACTTCTCTTTTGAGAGAGACATGTATATGTCTGTCAGCAAAGCATCTGAGCAATTATGAACACTTTCAAAACAAAGGGTTTTTCTTTCAAAGTACAGCATTTGGAAAGAAATAGAACACTCCATTCTCTTCTAACAATCCTTAGCAGTGTTTGAATCACGTACTTCTCTTTTGAGAGAAACGTATATTCATTTCTCAGGAAAGCATCTTTCGTATTATGTACATTTTAAAACCAAACAGCATATCTCTCAAAGGACAGAATTCAGAAAGAAATGCAACAACTCCACTGACTTCCAGCAAAGTTTTGCAGTGTTTTATGCAAATGCTTCCCTTTTCAGAGAAACGCGTTTGTGTTTCTCAGTAGAGCCTCTGAAGAATTATGTACACTTTCAAAACAAAGATCTTATCTTTCAAAGTACAACATTAAGAAAGATATAGAACACCCTATTCACTTCTAACAAGGCTTTGAACTCTATGAAGCAATTGCTTGTTCTTGGAGAGAAACGTTTATGCGTTTCTCACGAAAGAATCTGTAAGCTTATGTACACTTGCAAAAGAAAGTGCCTATCTTTCAAAGTACAAAATGTAGAAGGAAAGGCAACACTCCATTCACTTCTAGCAATGCTTTGCACTGTTTGAAACAAGTGCTTGTTCTTGGAATGAAAAGCGTATGCGATTTTTGGGAAAGCATCTGAAGAATTCTGTACAGTTTCAAAACAAAGGGATTATCTTTCAAAGTACAACATTACGAAAGATATGGAACACTCCATTCACTTGTAGCAATGTTTTACACTGTTTGTCGCAATGGCTTCTCTTTTGATAGAAAGGCATAAACCTTTCACAGGAAATAATCTGAAGAATGATGTACACTTTCAAAAAAAGGTCTAATCTTTCAAAGTACAGCTTTCATAAAGAAATAGAACACTCCTTTCTCATCTATCAATGCTTTCACTGTTTGAAACAAGTGCTTGTTCTTGGAATGAAAATCATATGCGATTTTGGGGAAAGCATCTGAAGAATTCTGTACAGTTTCAAAACTAAGTGCTTATCTTTCAAAGTACAACAATGCTAAAGATATGGAACACTCCATTCACTTCAAGCAATGCTTTGTCTGTTTGTCACAGGTACTTCTCTTATTGAGAAAAACGTGTATGTGTATCTCAGGAAAGTATCTGAGCAATTATGTACGCTTTCAAAACAAAGAGCTTATCTTTCAAAGTACAACATTAAGAAAGATATAGAACTCCCTATTCACTTCTAACAAGGCTTTGAACTCAATAAGTAATTGCTTGTTCTTGGAGAGAGATGTTTTAGCGTTTCTCACGAAAGAATCTGAAAGCTTATGAACACTTGCAAAAGAAAGTGCCTATCTTTCAAAGTACAAAATGTAGAAGGAAAGGCAACACTCCATTCACTTCTAGCAATGCTTTGAACTGTTTGAAGCATGTGCTTGTTCTTGGAATGAAAAGCATATGCGATTTTGGGGAAAGCATCTGAAGAATTCTGTACAGTTTCAAAACAAAGTGCTTATCTTTCAAAGTCCAACACTAAGAAATATATGGAACAGTCCATTCAATTCTAGCAATATTTTACACATTTTGTCGCAATGGCTTCTCTTTTGAGAGAAAGGCATAAACATTTCATAGGAAATAATCTGAAGAATGATGTACACTTTCAAAAAAGCTCTAATCTTTCAAAGTACAGCTTTCATAAGGAAATAGAACACTCCTTTCTCATCAATCAACGTTTTCACTGTTTGAAACAAGTGCTTGTTCTTGGAATGAAAATCATATGCGATTTTGGGGAAAACATCTGAAGAATTCTGTACAGTTTCAAAACTAAGTGCTTATCTTTCAAAGTACAACAATGCTAAAGATATGGAACACTCCATTCACTTCTAGCAATGCTTTGTCTGTTTGTCACAGATACTTCTCTTATTGAGAAAAACGTGTATGTGTATCTCAGGAAAGTATCTGAGCAATTATGTACGCTTTCAAAACAAACAGCTTATCTTTCAAAGTACAACATTAAGAAAGATATAGAACACCCTATTCACTTCTAACAAGGCTTTGAACTCTATGAAGTAATTGCTTGTTCTTGGAGAGAGATGTTTTAGCGTTTCTCACGAAAGAATCTGAAAGCTTATGTATACTTGCAAAAGAAAGTGCCTATCTTTCAAAGTACAAAATGTAGAAGGAAAGGCAACACTCCATTCACTTCTAGCAATGCTTTGCAGTGTTTGAATCACGTGCTTCTCTTTTGAGAGAAACGTATATTCATTTCTCATGAAAGCATCTTTCGGATTATGTACATTTTCAAACCAAAGGGCATATCTCTCATAGGACAGCATTCAGAAAGAAATGCAACAACTCCACTGACTTCTAGCAAAGTTTTGCAGTGTTTTATGCAAATGCTTCTCTTTTAAGAGAAACTCATATGTGTTTCTCAGGAGAGCATCTGAAGAATTATGTACACTTTCAAAACAAAGAGCTTATCTTTCAAAGTACAACATTAAGAAAGATATAGACCACCCTATTCACTTCTAACAAGGCTTTGAACTCTATGAAGCAATTGCTTGTTCTTGGAGAGAAACGTTTATGAGTTTCTCACGAAAGAATCTGAACTTATGTACACTTGCAAAAGAAAGTGCCTATCTTTCAAAGTACAAAATTTAGAAGGAAAGGCAACACTCCATTCACTTCTAGCAATGCTTTACACTGTTTGAAACAAGTGCTTGTTCTTTGAGAGAAAGGCATAAACATTTCACAGGAAATAATCTGAAGAATGATGTACACTTTCAAAAAAAGGTCTAATCTTTCAAAGTACAGCTTTGATAAAGAAATAGAAAACTCCTTTCTCATCTATCAATGCTTTGCCCTGTTTGAAACAAGTGCTTGTTCTTGGAATGAAAAGCATATGCGATTTTGGGGAAAGCATCTGAAGAATTCTGTACAGTTTCAAAACAAAGTGCTTATCTTTCAAAATCCAACATTAAGAAAGATATGGAACAGTCCATTCACTTCTCGCAATGTTTTACACTGTTTGTCGCCATGGCTTCTCTTTTGAGAGAAAGGCATAAACATTTCACAGGAAATAATCTGAAGAATGATGTACACTTTCAAAAAAAGGTCTAATCTTTCACAGTACAGATTTCATAAAGAAATAGAACACTCCTTTCTCATCTATCAATGCTTTGCACTGTTTTAAGCAAGGTCTTGTTCTTTGAAATAATCTGGAATGCGTTTCCCAGGAAAGCATCTGAAGATTTATGTACACTTCCAAAACGAAAGGAATATCCTTCAAAGGACAGCTTTCAGAAAGAAATGCAACAACTTCTAGCATTGTGTAGGACTGATTTAAGCAAATGCATCTCTTGTCAGAGTAATGCGTACGTTTCTCAGGAAAGCTTCTGAAGAATTATGTAAATGATTCAAAGAGAGAGCTCATCTGTCAAGGTACCTCTTTCAGAAATGAAACACTCCCTTCACTTCTACCAATGCTTTGTCTGTTTGTTGCAAGAACTTCTCTTTTGAGAGAGACATGTATATGTCTGTCAGCAAAGCATCTGAGCAATTATGAACACTTTCAAAACAAAGTGTTTATCTTTCCAAGTACAGCATTTAGAAAGAAATCGAAGACTCCATTCTCTTCTAACAATGTTTAGCAGTGTTTGAATCACGTGCTTCTCTTTTGAGAGAAACGTATATTCATTTCTCAGGAAAGCATCTTTCGTATTATGTACTATTTTCAAACCAACAGGCATATCTCTCAAAGGACAGCATTCAGAAAGAAATGCAACAACTCCACTCACTTCTAGCAGAGTTTTGCAGTGTTTTATGTAAATGCTTCTCTTTTAAGAGAAATGCATATGTGTTTCTCAGGAGAGCATCTGAAGAATTATGTACACTTTCAAAACAGATAGCTTATCTTTCAAAGTATAACATTAAGAAAGATATAGAACACCCTATTCAATAACAAGGCTTTGAACTCTATGAAGCAATTGCTTGTTCTTGGAGAGAAACGTTTATGCGTTTCTCACGAAAGAATCTGAAAGCTTTTGTACACTTGCAAAAGAAAGTTCCTATAGCTCAAAGTACAAAATTTAGAAGGAAAGGCAACACTCCATTCACTTCTAGCAATGCTTTGCACTGTTTGAAACAAGTTCTTTTTCTTGGAATGAAAAGCATATGCGATTTTGCGGAAAGCATCTGAAGAATTCTGTACAGTTTCAAAACAAAGTGCTTATCTTTCAAAGTACAACATTACGAAAGATATGGAACACTCCATTCACTTCTAGCAATGTTTTACACTGTTTGTCGCCATGGCTTCTCTTTTGAGAGAAAGGCATTAACATTTCACAGGAAATAATCTGAAGAATGATGTACACTTTCAAAAAAAGGTCTAATCTTTCAAGGTACAGCTTTCATAAAGAAATAGATCACGCCTTTCTCATCTATCAATGCTTTGCACTGTTTTAAGCAAGGTCTTGTTCTTTGAAATAATCTGGTATGCGTTTCCCAGGAAAGCATCTGAAGATTTATGTACACTTCCAAAACGAAAGGCATATCCTTCAAAGGACAGCTTTCAGAAAGAAATGCAACAACTTCTAGCATTGTTTTGGACTGTTTTAAGCAAATGCATCTCTTTTCAGAGTAACGCGTACGTTTCTCAGGAAAGCTTCTGAAGAATTATGTAAATGTTTCAAAGAGAGAGCTCATCTGTCAACGTACCTCTTTCAGAAATGAAACACTCCCTTCACTTCTAACAATGCTTTGTCTGTTTGTTGCAGGAACTTCTCTTTTGAGAGAGACGTGTATATGTCTGTCAGCAAAGCATCTGAGCAATTACGAAAAACCAAAAAAAAAAAAAACAACAAAAAAAGAAAGGGTTTTTCTTTCAAAGTACAGCATTTGGAAAGAAATAGAACATTCCATTCGCTTCTAACAATGTTTTGCAGTGTTTGAATCACGGGCTTCTCTTTTGAGAGAAACGTATATTCCTTTCTCAGGAAAGCATCTTTCGAATTATGTACATTTTCAAACCAAACGGCATATCTCTCAAAGGAGAGCATTCAGAAAGAAATGCAACAACTCCACTCACTTCTAGCAGAGTTTTGCAGTGTTTTATGCAAATGCTTCTCTTTTAAGAGAAACGCATATGTGTTTCTCAGGAGAGCATCTGAAGAATTATGTACACTTTCAAAACAAAGAGCTTATCTTTTAAAGTACAACATTAAGAAAGATATAGAACACCCTATTCACTTCTAACAAGGCTTTGAACTCTGTGAAGCAATTGCTTGTTTTTGGAGAGCAACGTTTATGCGTTTCTCACGAAAGAATCTGAAAGCTTATGTACACCTGCAAAAGAAAGTGCCTATCTTTCAAAGTACAAAATTTAGAAGGAAAGGCAACACTCCATTCACTTCTAGCAATGCTTTGCACTGTTTGAAACAAGTGCTTGTTCTTGGAATGAAAAGCGTATGGGATTTTGGGGAAAGCATCTGACGAATTATGTACAATTTCAAACCAAAATGATTATCTTTCACAGTCCAACATTAAGAAAGATATGGAACACTCCATTCAATTCTCGCAATGTTTTGTCTGTTTGTAACAAATACTTCTCTTATTGAGAAAAACGTGTATGTGTATCTCAGGAAAGTATCTGAGCTATTATGTACACTTTCAAACCAAAGATCTTATCTTTCAAAGTACAACATTACGAAAGATATGGAACACTCCATTCACTTCTAGCAATGTTTTACACTGTTTGTCGCCATGGCTTCCCTTTTGAGAGAAAGGCATACACATTTCACAGGAAATAACCTGTAGAATGATGTACACTTTCAAAAAAGGTCAAATATTTCAAAGTATAGCTTTCATAAAGAAATAGAACACTCCTTTCTCATGTATCAATGCTTTGCACTGTTTTAAGCAAGGGCTTGTTCTTTGAAACAATCTGGTATGCGTTTCCCAGGAAAGCATCTGAAGATTTATGTACACTTTCAAAATGAAAGGCATATACTTTAAAGGACAGCTTTCAGAAAGAAATGCAACAACTTCTAGCATTGTGTAGGACTGTTTTAAGCAAATGCATATCTTTTCAGAGTAACGCGTACGTTTCTCAGGAAAGCTTCTGAAGAATTATGTAAATGTTTCAAAGAGAGAGCTCATCTGTCAACGTACCTCTTTCAGAAATGAAACACTCCCTTCACTTCTAACAATGCTTTGTCTGTTTGTTGCAAGAACTTCTCTTTTGAGGGAGACGTGTATATGTCTGTCAGCAAAGCATCTGAGCAATTATGAACACTTTCAAAACAAAGGGATTTTCTTTCAAAGTACAGCATTAGGAAAGAAATAGAACACTCCATTTTCTTCTAACAATGTTTTGCACTGTTTGAATCATGTGCTTCTCTTTTGAGAGAAACGTATATTCCTTTCTCAGGAAAGCATCTTTCGAATTATGTACATTTTCAAACCAAATGGGATATCTCTCAAAGGACAGCATTCAGAAAGAAATGCAACAACTCCACTCACTTCTAGCAGAGTTTTGCAGTGTTTTATGCAAATGCTTCTCTTTTAAGAGAAACGCATATGTGTTTCTCAGGAGAGCATCTCAAGAATTATGTACACTTTCAAAACAAAGAGCTTATCTTTCAAAGTACAACATTAAGAAAGATATAGAACACACTATTGTCTTCTAACAAGGCTTTGAACTCTATGAAGCAATTGCTTGTTCTTGGAGAGAAACGTTTATGCGTTTCTCACGAAAGAATCTGAAAGCTTATGTACACTTGCAAAAGAAAGTGCCTATCTTTCAAAGTACAAAATTTAGAAGGAAAGGCAACACTCCAGTCACTTCTAGCAATGCTTTGCACTGTTTGAAACAAGTGCTTGTTCTTGGAATGAAAAGCGTATGGGATTTTGGGGAAAGCATCTGAAGAATTCTGTACAGTTTCAAAACAATGTGCTTATCTTTCAAAGTACAACAATGCTAAAGATATGGAACACTCCATTCACTTCTAGCAATGTTTTGTCTGTTTGTAACAAGTACTTCTCCTATTGAGAAAAACGAGTATGTGTATCTCAGGAAAGTATCTGAGCAATTACGAAAAAACAAAAAAAAAAAAAAAACAAAAACAAAAAACAAAGGGTTTTTCTTTCAAAGTACAGCATTTGGAAAGAAATAGAACACTCCATTCGCTTCTAACAATGTTTTGCAGTGTTTGAATCACGTGCTTCTCTTTTGAGAGAAACGTATATTCCTTTCTCAGGAAAGCATCTTTCGAATTATGTACATTTTCAAACCAAACGGTATATCTCTCAAAGGACAGCATTCAGAAAGTAATGCAACAACTCCACTCACTTCTAGCAGAGTTTTGCAGTGTTTTATGCAAATGCTTCTCTTTTAAGAGAAACGCATATGTGTTTCTCAGGAGAGCATCTGAAGAATTATGTACACTTCATAGCAGTATTATTTGTAATAGCCAGATCCTGGAGACAGCCTAGATGCCCTTCAGTGGAAGAATGGATGAAGAAACTGTGGAATATATACATGCTAGAATACTACTCAGCGGTAAAAAACAATGACATCTTGAATTTTGCAGGCAAATGGATGGAAATAGAAAACACTATTCTGAGTGAGGTAACCCAGACCCATAAAGATGAACATGGGATGTACTCACTCATATTCGGTTTCTAGCCATGATTATAGGACATCGAGCCTATAAGTTTGGGATCCTTGAGAAGATAATAAGAAGGTGAACTCCCAAAAAAGATATAGTAATCCTCCTGGATATTGGAAGTAGACACGATCGCCAGGCAAAATTGTGAACTTGAGGGTTGGGCAAGACTGGGCCAAGGGAAGATGGGGAGAGAAAAGTGTGAAGGGGAGAGCGGGGGGAGCTCGGAGGAATGGGGTGCTTGGGATATAGGAAGGGTGGATATGAGAGCAGGGAAGCATATATTTGAATTTAAGGAGCTACCTGAGGGTTGTCAAGAGACTTGACCCTAGAGGGGTTCCCAGGTTTCCAGGGAGACGCCCCCAGTTAGTTCCTTGGGCAGCTGAGGAGAGGGAGCCTGAAAAGGCCAGTTCCTATAGCCATACTGATGAATTTCTTGCATATCACCATAGAACCTCCACCTGACGATAGATGAAGAAAATGACAGAGCCCCACCTTGGAGCACCGGACTGAGCTCCCAAGGTCCTGATGAGGAGCAGAAGGAGAGAGAACATGAGAAAGAAAGTCAGGACCGTGAGGGAACCTCCAGCTGGCGACAGATGGGGAAGGTGACTGAGCCCCACATTGGAGCACTGGACTGAGCTCCCAAGGTCCCGATGAGGAGCAGAAGGAGCGAGAACATGAGGGAGAAAGTCAGGAACGAGAGGGGTGCGTTCACTCATGGAGACGGTGGGACAGAACTAATGGGAGATCACCAACTCCAGTTGGAATGGGACTGATGGATCATGCGACCAAACCCGTCTCTCTGAGTGTGGCCAACAGCGGGGGCTGACTGAGAAGCAAAGGACAATGGCTCTGGGCTCTGATTGTTCTTCATGGACGGGCTCTGTGGGAGCCTTCTCAGCTTGGTCGATCACCTTCCTGGACCTGGGGGGAGTTGGGAGGACCTTGGTCTTAGCATAGAGTGGGGAACCCTGATGGCTCCTTGGCCTTGAGAGGGAGGGAGGGGAGGTATGGGTGGAGGGGAGGGGAGGGAAGGGGGAGAAGGAGGGGAGAGAAAGGGGAGAAGGAGGGGAGGGAGGGGGGAGGAGGAGGGAAGGAGATGGTAATTTTTAAATATAAAAAAAAATAAACCATGAGAAAAAAAAATAAATAAATAAATAAAAAAATAAAAAAAAAATAAAAACAAAACAAAGAGCTTATCTTTCAAAGTACAACATTAAGAAAGATATAGAACACCCTATTCACTTCTAACAAGGCTTTGAACTCTATGAAGCAATTGCTTGTTCTTGGAGAGAAACGTTTATGCGTTTCTCACGAAAGAATCTGAAAGCTTATGTACACTGGCATAAGAAAGTGCCTATCTTTCAAAGTACAAAATTTAGAAGGAAAGGCAACACTCCATTCACTTCTAGCAATGCTTTGCACTGTTTGAAACAAGTGCTTGTTCTTGGAATGAAAAGCGTATGGGATTTTGGGGAAAGCATCTGACGAATTATGTACAATTTCAAACCAAAGTGATTATCTTTCACAGTCCAACATTAAGAAAGATATGGAACACTCCATTCAATTCTCGCAATGTTTTGTCTGTTTGTAACAAATACTTCTCTTATTGAGAAAAACGTGTATGTGTATCTCAGGAAAGTATCTGAGCAATTATGTACAATTTCAAACCAAAGTGCTTATCTTTCAAAGTACAACATTACGAAAGATATGGAACACTCCATTCACTTCTAGCAATGTTTTACACTGTTTGTTGCCATGGCTTCCCTATTGAGAGAAAGGCATACACATTTCACAGGAAATAACCTGTAGAATGATGTACACTTTCAAAAAAGGTCTAATCTTTCAAAGTATAGCTTTCATAAAGAAATAGAACACTCCTTTCTCATCTATCAATGCTTTGCACTGTTTTAAGCAAGGTCTTGTTCTTTGAAATAATCTGGTATGCGTTTCCCAGGAAAGCATCTGAAGATTTATGTACACTTCCAAAACGAAAGGCATATCCTTCAAAGGACAGCTTTCAGAAAGAAATGCAACAATTTCTAGCATTGTTTTGGACTGTTTTAAACAAATGCATCTCTTTTTACAGTAATACGTACGTTTCTCAGGAAAGCTTCTGAAGAATTATGTAAATGTTTCAAAGAGAGAGCTCATCTGTCAATGTACCTCTTTCAGAAATGAAACACTCCCTTCACTTCTAACAATGCTTTGTCTGTTTGTTGCAAGAACTTCTCTTTTGAGAGAGACGTGTATATGTCTGTCAGCAAAGCATCTGAGCAATTATGAACACTTTCAAAACAAAGGGTTTATCTTTCAAAGTACAGCATTTGGAAAGAAATCGAAGACTCCATTCTCTTCTAACAATGTTTAGCAGTGTTTGAATCCCGTGCTTCTCTTTTGAGAGAAACGTATATTCGTTTCTCAGGGAAGCATCTTTCGAATTATGTACATTTTCAAACCAAAGGGCATATCTCTCAAAGGACAGCATTCAGAAAGAAATGCAACAACTCCACTCACTTCTAGCAGAGTTTTGCAGTGTTTTATGCAAATGCTTCTCTTTTAAGAAAAACGCATATGTGTTTCTCAGGAGAGCATCTGAAGAATTATGTACACTTTCAAAACAAAGAGCTTATCTTTCAAAGTACAACATTAAGAAAGATATAGAACACCCTATTCACTTCTAACAAGGCTTTGAACTCTATGAAGCAATTGCTTGTTCTTGGAGAGAAACGTTTATGCGTTTCTCACGAAAGAATCTGAAAGCTTATGTACACTTGCAAAAGAAAGTGCCTATCTTTCAAAGTACAAAATTTAGAAGGAAAGGCAAGACTCCATTCACTTCTAGCAATGCTTTGCACTCATTGAAACAAGTGCTTGTTCTTGGAATGAAAAGCGTATGGGATTTTGGGGAAAGCATCTGAAGAATTCTGTACAGTTTCAAAACAAAGTGCTTATCTTTCAAAGTACAACAATGCTAAAGATATGGAACACTCCATTCACTTCTAGCAATGTTTTGTCTGTTTGTAACAAGTACTTCTCTTATTGAGAAAAGCATGTATGTGTATCTCAGGAAAGTATCTGAGCAATTATGTACACTTTCAAACCAAAGTGCTTATCTTTCAAAGTACAACATTACGAAAGGTATTGAACACTCCATTCACTTCTAGCAATGTTTTACACTTTTTGTCAAAATGGCTTCTCTTTTGAGAGAAAGGCATAAACATTTCACAGGAAATAATCTGAAGAATGATCAAAAAACTTCTAATCTTTCAAAGTACAGCTTTCATAAAGAAATAGAACACTCCTTTTACATCTATCAATGCTTTTCACTGTTTTAAGCAAGGGCTTGTTCTTTGAAACAAACTGGTATGCGTTTCCCAGGAAAGCATGTGAAGATTTATGTACACTTTCAAAACGAAATTCATATCCTTCAAAGGACAGCCTTCCGAAAGTAATGCAACAATTTTTAGCAATGTTTCAGACAGTTTTAAGCAAATGAATCTCTTTTCAGAGTAATGCGTACGTTTCTCAGGAAAGCTTCTGAAGAATTATGTAAATGTTTCAAAGAGAGAGCTCATCTGTCAATGTACCTGTTTCAGTAATGAAACACTCCCTTCACTTCTAACAATGCTTTGTCTGTTTGTTGCAAGAACTTCTCTTGTGAGAGAGACGTGTAAATGTCTGTCAGCAAAGCATCTGAGCAATTATGAACACTTTCAAAACAAAGGGTTTATCTTTCAAAGTACAGCATTTGGAAAGAAATTGAAGACTCCATTCTCTTCTACCAATGTTTTGCAGTGTTTGAATCACGTGCTTATCTTTTGAGAGAAACGTATATTCATTTCTCATGAAAGCATCTTTCGAATTATGTACATTTTCAAATCAAATGGCATATCTCTCAAAGGACATCATTCAGAAAGAAATGCAACAACTCCACTGACTTCTAGCAATGTTTTGCAGTGTTTTATGCAAATGCTTCTCTTTTCAGAGAAACGCGTTTGTGTTTCTCAGGAGAGCCTCTGCAGAATTATGTACACTTTCAAAACAAAGAGCTTATCTTTCAAAGTCCAACATTAAGAAAGATATGGAACAGTCCATTCACTTCTAGCAATGTTTTACACTGTTTGTCGCCATGGCTTCTCTTTTGAGAGAAAGGCATAAACATTTCACAGGAAATAATCTGAAGACTGATATACACTTTCAAAAAAAGGTCTAATCTTTCAAAGTACAGCTTTCATAAAGAAATAGAACACGCCTTTCTCATCTATCAATGCTTTGCACTGTTTTAAGCAAGGGCTTGTTCTTTGAAACCATCTGGTATGCGTTTTCCAGGAAAGCATCTGAAGATTTATGTACACTTCTAAAACGAAAGGCATATCCTTCAAAGGACAGCTTTCAGAAAGAAATGCAACAACTTCTAGCATTGTTTTGGACTGTTTTAAGCAAATGCATCTCTTTTCAGAGTAACGTGTACGTTTCTCAGGAAAGCTTCTGAAGAATTATATAAATGTTTCAAAGAGAGAGCTCATCTGTCAACGTACCTGTTTCAGAAATGAATGTACATTTTCAAACCAAAGGGCATATCTCTCAAAGGACAGCATTCAGAAAGAAATGCAACAACTCCACTGACTTCTAGCAGAGTTTTGCAGTGTTTTATGCAAATGCTTCTCTTTTAAGAGAAACGCATATGTGTTTCTCAGGAGAGCATCTGAAGAATTATGTACACTTTCAAAACAAAGAGCTTATCTTTCAAAGTACAACATGAAGAAAGATATAGAACACCCTATTCACTTCTAACAAGGCTTTGAACTCTATGAAGCAATTGCTTGTTCTTGGTGAGAAACGTTTATGCGTTTCTCACGAAAGAATCTCAAAGCTTATGTAAACTTGCAAAAGAAAGTGCCTATCTTTCAAAGTACAAAATTTAGAAGGAAAGGCAACACTCCATTCACTTCAAGCAATGCATTGCACTGTTTGAAGCATGGGCTTGTTCTTGGAATGAAAAGCGTATGCGATTTTCGGGAAAACATCTGAAGAATTCTGTAAAGTTTCAAAACTAAGTGCTTATCTTTCAAAGTACAACAATGCTAAAGATATGGAACACTCCATTCACTTCTAGCAATGCTTTGTCTGTTTGTCACAAGTACTTCTCTTATTGAGAAAAACATGTATGTGTATCTCAGGAAAGTATCTGAGCACTTATGTACAATTTCAAAACAAAGACCTTATCTTTCAAAGTACAACATTAAGAAAGATATAGAACACCCTATTCACTTCTAACAAGGCTTTGAACTCTATGAAGCAATTGCTTGTTCTTGGAGAGTAACGTTTATGCTTTTCTCATGAAAGAATCTGAAAGCTTATGTACACTTGCAAAAGAAAGTGCCTATCTTTCAAAGTACAAAATTTAAAAGGAAAGGCAACACTCCATTCACTTCTAGCAATGCTTTGCACTGTTTGAAACAAGTGCTTGTTCTTGGAATGAAAAGCGTATGGGATTTTGGGGAAAGCATCTGAAGAATTCTGTACAGTTTCAAAACAAAGTGCTTATCTTTCAAAGTACAACAATGCTAAAGATACGGAACACTCCATTCACTTCTAGCAATGTTTTGTCTGTAACAAATACTTCTCCTATTGAGAAAAATGTGTATGTGTATCTGAGGAAAGTATCTGAGCAATTATGTACAATTTCATACCAAAGTGATTAACTTTCACAGTCCAACATTAAGAAAGATATATAACACTCCAGTCACTTCTAGCAATGCTTTGCACTGTTTGAAACAAGTGCTTGTTCTTGGAATGAAAAGCATATGCGATTTTGGGGAAAGCCTCTGAAGAATTCTGTACAGTTTCAAAACAAAGTGCTTATCTTTCAAAGTCCAACATTAAGAAAAACATGGAACAGTCCATTCACTTCTAGCAATGTTTTACAATGTTTTTCGCAGTGGCTTCTCTTTTGAGAGAAAGGCATAAAAATTTCACAGGAAATAATCTGAAGAATGATCAAAAATTCTAATCTTTCAAAGTACAACTTTCATAAATAAATAGAACACTCCTTTCACATCTATCAATGCTTTTCACTGTTTTAAGCAAGGGCTTGTTCTTTGAAGCAAACTGGTATGCGTTTCCCAGGAAAGCATCTGAAGGTTTATGTACACTTTCAGAACGAAAGGCATATCCTTCAAAGGACAGCCTTCCGAAAGTAATGCAACAATTTCTAGCAATGTTTTGGACTGTTTTAAGCAAATGCATCTCTTTTCAGAGTAATGCGTACGTTTCTCAGGAAAGCTTCTGAAGAATTATGTAAATGTTTCAAAGAGAGAGCTCATCTGTCAACGTACCTGTTTCAGAAATGAAACACTCCCTTCACTTCTAACTATGCTTTGTCTGTTTGTTGCAAGAACTTCTCTTTTGAGAGAGACGTGTAAATGTCTGTCAGCAAAGCATCTGAGCAATTATGAACACTTTCAAAACAAAGGGTTTATCTTTCAAAGTACAGCATTTGGAAAGAAATTGAAGACTCCATTCTCTTCTACCAATGTTTTGCAGTGTTTGAATCACGTGCTTATCTTTTGAGAGAAACGTATATTCATTTCTCATGAAAGCATCTTTCGAATTATGTACATTTTCAAATCAAATGGCATATCTCTCAAAGGACATCATTCAGAAAGAAATGCAACAACTCCACTGACTTCTAGCAATGTTTTGCAGTGTTTTATGCAAATGCTTCTCTTTTCAGAGAAACGCGTTTGTGTTTCTCAGGAGAGCCTCTGCAGAATTATGTACACTTTCAAAACAAAGAGCTTATCTTTCAAAGTCCAACATTAAGAAAGATATGGAACACTCCATTCACTTCTAGCAATGTTTTACATTGTTTGTCGCCATGGCTTCCTTTTGAGAGAAAGGCATAAACATTTCACAGGAAATAATCTGAAGACTGATATACACTTTCAAAAAACGGTCTAATCTTTCAAAGTACAGCTTTCATAAAGAAATAGAACACGCCTTTCTCATCTATCAATGCTTTGCACTGTTTTAAGCAAGGGCTTGTTCTTTGAAACAATCTGGTATGCATTTTCCAGGAAAGCATCTGAAGATTTATGTACACTTCTAAAACGAAAGGCATATCCTTCAAAGGACAGCTTTCAGAAAGAAATGCAACAACTTCTAGCATTGTTTTGGACTGTTTTAAGCAAATGCATCTCTTTTCAGAGTAACGTGTACGTTTCTCAGGAAAGCTTCTGAAGAATTATATAAATGTTTCAAAGAGAGAGCTCATGTGTCAACGTACCTGTTTCAGAAATGAAACACTCCCTTCACTTCTAACTATGCTTTGTCTGTTTGTTGCAAGAACTTCTCTTTTGAGAGAGACGTGTAAATGTCTGTCAGCAAAGCATCTGAGCAATTATGAACACTTTCAAAACAAAGGGTTTATCTTTCAAAGTACAGCATTTGGAAAGAAATTGAAGACTCCATTCTCTTCTACCAATGATTTGCAGTGTTTGAATCATGTGCTTATCTTTTGAGAGAAACGTATATTCATTTCTCATGAAAGCATCTTTCGAATTATGTACATTTTCAAATCAAATGGCATATCTCTCAAAGGACATCATTCAGAAAGAAATGCAACAACTCCACTGACTTCTAGCAATGTTTTACAGTGTTTTATGCAAATGCTTCTCTTTTCAGAGAAACGCGTTTGTGTTTCTCAGGAGAGCCTCTGCAGAATTATGTACACTTTCAAAACAAAGAGCTTATCTTTCAAAGTACAACATTAAGAAATATATAGAACACCCTATTCACTTCTAACAAGGCTTTGAACTCTATGAAGCAATTGCTTGTTCTTGGAGAGAAACGTTTATGCGTTTCTCACGAAAGAATCTGAAAGCTTATGTACACTTGCAAAAGAAAGTGCCTATCTTTCAAAGTACAGAATTTAGAAGGAAAGGCAACACTCCATTCACTTCTAGCAATGCTTTGCACTGTTTGAAGCATGTGCTTGTTCTTGGAATGAAAAGCGTATGCGATTTTCGGGAAAACATCTGAAGAATTCTGTACAGTTTCAAAACAAAGTGCTTATCTTTCAAAGCCCAATATTAAGAAAGATATGGAACAGTCCATTCACTTCTAGCAATGTTTTACAATGTTTGTCGCAATGGCTTCTCTTTTGAGAGAAAGGCATAAACATTTCACAGGAAATAATCTGAAGAATGATGTGCACTTTCAAAAAAACTTCTAATCTTTCAAAGTACAGCTCTCATAAAGAAATAGAACACTCCTTTCTCATCTATCAATGTTTTGCACTGTTTTAAGAAAGGGCTTGTTCTTTGAAACTGACTGGTATGCATTTCCCAGGAGAGCACCTGAAGATTTATGTTCACTTTCAAAACGAAAGGCATATCCTTCAAAGGACAGCCTTCAGAAAGCAATGCAACAACTTCTAGCAATATTTTGGACTGTTTTAAGCAAATACATCTCTTTTCAGAGTAACAGGTACGTTTCTCAGGAAAGCTTCTGAAGAATTATGTAAATGTTTCAAAGAGAGAGCTCATCTGTCAACATACCTCTTTCATAAATGAAACACTCCCTTCACTTCTACCAATGCTTTGTCTGTTTGTTGCAAGAACGTCCCTTTTGAGAGAGACGTGTATATGTCTGTCAGCAAAGCATCTGAGCAATTATGAACACTTTCAAAACAAAGGCTTTTTCTTTCAAAGTACAGCATTTGGAAACAAATAGAACACTCCATTCTCTTCTAACAATGTTTTGCAGTGTTTGAATCACGTGCTTCTCTTTTGAGAGAAACGTATATTCCTTTCTCAGGAAAGCATCTTTCGAATTATGTACATTTTCAAACCAAAGGGCATATCTCTCAAAGGACAGCATTCAGAAAGAAATGCAACAACTCCACTCACTTCTAGCAGAGTTTTGCAGTGTTTTATGCAAATGCTTCTCTTTTAAGAGAAACGCATATGTGTTTCTCAGGAGAGCATCTGAAGAATTATGTACACTTTCAAAACAAAGAGCTTATCTTTCAAAGTACAACATGAAGAAAGATATAGAACACCCTATTCACTTCTAACAAGGCTTTGAACTCTATGAAGCAATTGCTTGTTCTTGGTGAGAAACGTTTATGCGTTTCTCACGAAAGAATCTCAAAGCTTATGTAAACTTGCAAAAGAAAGTGCCTATCTTTCAAAGTACAAAATTTAGAAGGAAAGGCAACACTCCATTCACTTCAAGCAATGCATTGCACTGTTTGAAGCATGGGCTTGTTCTTGGAATGAAAAGCGTATGCGATTTTCGGGAAAACATCTGAAGAATTCTGTAAAGTTTCAAAACTAAGTGCTTATCTTTCAAAGTACAACAATGCTAAAGATATGGAACACTCCATTCACTTCTAGCAATGCTTTGACTGTTTGTCACAAGTACTTCTCTTATTGAGAAAAACATGTATGTGTATCTCAGGAAAGTATCTGAGCACTTATGTACAATTTCAAAACAAAGACCTTATCTTTCAAAGTACAACATTAAGAAAGATATAGAACACCCTATTCACTTCTAACAAGGCTTTGAACTCTATGAAGCAATTGCTTGTTCTTGGAGAGTAACGTTTATGCTTTTCTCATGAAAGAATCTGAAAGCTTATGTACACTTGCAAAAGAAAGTGCCTATCTTTCAAAGTACAAAATTTAAAAGGAAAGGCAACACTCCATTCACTTCTCGCAATGCTTTGCACTGTTTGAAACAAGTGCTTGTTCTTGGAATGAAAAGCGTATGGGATTTTGGGGAAAGCATCTGAAGAATTCTGTATAGTTTCAAAACAAAGTGCTTATCTTTCAAAGTACAACAATGCTAAAGATACGGAACACTCCATTCACTTCTAGCAATGTTTTGTCTGTAACAAATACTTCTCCTATTGAGAAAAATGTGTATGTGTATCTGAGGAAAGTATCTGAGCAATTATGTACAATTTCATACCAAAGTGATTAACTTTCACAGTCCAACATTAAGAAAGATATATAACACTCCAGTCACTTCTAGCAATGCTTTGCACTGTTTGAAACAAGTGCTTGTTCTTGGAATGAAAAGCATATGCGATTTTGGGGAAAGCCTCTGAAGAATTCTGTACAGTTTCAAAACAAAGTGCTTATCTTTCAAAGTCCAACATTAAGAAAAACATGGAACAGTCCATTCACTTCTAGCAATGTTTTACAATGTTTTTCGCAGTGGCTTCTCTTTTGAGAGAAAGGCATAAAAATTTCACAGGAAATAATCTGAAGAATGATCAAAAAAAGTCTAATCTTTCAAAGAACAACTTTCATAAAGAAATAGAACACTCCTTTCACATCTATCAATGCTTTTCACTGTTTTAAGCAAGGGCTTGTTCTTTGAAGCAAACTGGTATGCGTTTCCCAGGAAAGCATCTGAAGGTTTATGTATACTTTCAAAACGAAAGGCATATCCTTCAAAGGACAGCCTTCCGAAAGTAATGCAACAATTTCTAGCAATGTTTTGGACTGTTTTAAGCAAATGCATCTCTTTTCAGAGTAATGCGTACGTTTCTCAGGAAAGCTTCTGAAGAATTATGTAAATGTTTCAAAGAGAGAGCTCATCTGTCAACGTACCTGTTTCAGAAATGAAACACTCCCTTCACTTCTAACAATGCTTTGTCTGTTTGTTGCAAGAACTTCTCTTTTGAGAGAGACGTGTAAATGTCTGTCAGCAAAGCATCTGAGCAATTATGAACACTTTCAAAACAAAGGGTTTATCTTTCAAAGTACAGCATTTGGAAAGAAATTGAAGACTCCATTCTCTTCTACCAATGTTTTGCAGTGTTTGAATCACGTGCTTATCTTTTGAGAGAAACGTATATTCATTTCTCATGAAAGCATCTTTCGAATTATGTACATTTTCAAATTAAATGGCATATCTCTCAAAGGACATCATTCAGAAAGAAATGCAACAACTCCACTGACTTCTAGCAATGTTTTGCAGTGTTTTATGCAAATGCTTCTCTTTTCAGAGAAACGCGTTTGTGTTTCTCAGGAGAGCCTCTGCAGAATTATGTACACTTTCAAAACAAAGAGCTTATCTTTCAAAGTCCAACATTAAGAAAGATATGGAACAGTCCATTCACTTCTAGCAATGTTTTACATTGTTTGTCGCCATGGCTTCTCTTTTGAGAGAAAGGCATAAACATTTCACAGGAAATAATCTGAAGACTGATATACACTTTCAAAAAAAGGTCTAATCTTTCAAAGTACAGCTTTCATAAAGAAATAGAACACGCCTTTCTCATCTATCAATGCTTTGCACTGTTTTAAGCAAGGGCTTGTTCTTTGAAACAATCTGGTATGCGTTTTCCTGGAAAGCATCTGAAGATTTATGTACACTTCTAAAACGAAAGGCATATCCTTCAAAGGACAGCTTTCAGAAAGAAATGCAACAACTTCTAGCATTGTTTTGGACTGTTTTAAGCAAATGCATCTCTTTTCAGAGTAACGTGTACGTTTCTCAGGAAAGCTTCTGAAGAATTATATAAATGTTTCAAAGAGAGAGCTCATCTGTCAACGTACCTGTTTCAGAAATGAAACACTCCCTTCACTTCTAACTATGCTTTGTCTGTTTGTTGCAAGAACTTCTCTTTTGAGAGAGACGTGTAAATGTCTGTCAGCAAAGCATCTGAGCAATTATGAACACTTTCAAAACAAAGGGTTTATCTTTCAAAGTACAGCATTTGGAAAGAAATTGAAGACTCCATTCTCTTCTACCAATGTTTTGCAGTGTTTGAATCATGTGCTTATCTTTTGAGAGAAACGTATATTCATTTCTCATGAAAGCATCTTTCGAATTATGTACATTTTCAAATCAAATGGCATATCTCTCAAAGGACATCATTCAGAAAGAAATGCAACAACTCCACTGAATTCTAGCAATGTTTTACAGTGTTTTATGCAAATGCTTCTCTTTTCAGAGAAACGCGTTTGTGTTTCTCAGGAGAGCCTCTGCAGAATTATGTACACTTTCAAAACAAAGAGCTTATCTTTCAAAGTACAACATTAAGAAATATATAGAACACCCTATTCACTTCTAACAAGGCTTTGAACTCTATGAAGCAATTGCTTGTTCTTGGAGAGAAACGTTTATGCGTTTCTCACGAAAGAATCTGAAAGCTTATGTACACTTGCAAAGAAAGTGCCTATCTTTCAAAGTACAGAATTTAGAAGGAAAGGCAACACTCCATTCACTTCTAGCAATGCTTTGCACTGTTTGAAGCATGTGCTTGTTCTTGGAATGAAAAGCGTATGCGATTTTCGGGAAAACATCTGAAGAATTCTGTACAGTTTCAAAACATAGTGCTTATCTTTCAAAGCCCAATATTAAGAAAGATATGGAACAGTCCATTCACTTCTAGCAATGTTTTACAATGTTTGTCGCAATGGCTTCTCTTTTGAGAGAAAGGCATAAACATTTCACAGGAAATAATCTGAAGAATGATGTGCACTTTCAAAAAAACTTCTAATCTTTCAAAGTACAGCTCTCATAAAAAATAGAACACTCCTTTCTCATCTATCAATGTTTTGCACTGTTTTAAGAAAGGGCTTGTTCTTTGAAACTGACTGGTATGCATTTCCCAGGAGAGCACCTGAAGATTTATGTTCACTTTCAAAACGAAAGGCATATCCTTCAAAGGAGAGCCTTCAGAAAGCAATGCAACAACTTCTAGCAATATTTTGGACTGTTTTAAGCAAATACATCTCTTTTCAGAGTAACGTGTACGTTTCTCAGGAAAGCTTCTGAAGAATTATGTAAATGTTTCAAAGAGAGAGCTCATCTGTCAACATACCTCTTTCATAAATGAAACACTCCCTTCACTTCTAACAATGCTTTGTCTGTTTGTTGCAAGAACATCCCTTTTGAGAGAGACGTGTATATGTCTGTCAGCAAAGCATCTGAGCAATTATGAACACTTTCAAAACAAAGGCTTTTTCTTTCAAAGTACAGCATTTGGAAAGAAATAGAACACTCCATTCTCTTCTAACAATGTTTTGCAGTGTTTGAATCAGGTGCTTCTCTTTTGAGAGAAACGTATATTCCTTTCTCAGGAAAGCATCTTTCGAATTATGTACATTTTCAAACCAAACGGCATATCTCTCAAATGACAGCATTCAGAAAGAAATGCAACAACTCCACTGACTTCTCGCAAAGTTTTGCAGTGTTTTATGCAAATGCTTCTCTTTTAAGAGAAACGCATATGTGTTTCTCAGGAGAGCATCGGAAGAATTATGTACACTTTCAAAACAAAGAGCTTATCTTTCAAACTACAACATTAAGAAAGATATGGAACACCCTATTCACTTCTAACAAGGCTTTGAACTCTATGAAGCAATTGCTTGTTCTTGGAGAGAAACGTTTATGTGTTTCTCGCGAAAGAATCTGAAAGCTTATGTACTCTTGCAAAAGAAAGTGCCTATCTTTCAAAGTACAACATTTAGAAGGAAAGGCAACACTCCATTCACTTCTAGCAATGCGTTGCACTGTTTGAAGCATGTGCTTGTTCTTGGAATGAAAAGCATATGCGATTTTCGGGAAAACATCTGAAGAATTCTGTACAGTTTCAAAACAAAGTGCTTATCTTTCAAAGTACAACAATGCTAAAGATATGGAACACTCCATTCACTTCTAGCAATGTTTTGTCTGTTTGTAACAAGTACTTCTCTTATTGAGAAAAATGTGTATGTGTATCTCAGGAAAGTGTCTGAGCAATTATGTACTCTTTCAAACCAAAGTGCTTATCTTTCAAAGAACAACATTACGAAAGATATGGAACACTCCATTCACTTCTAGCAATGTTTTACACTGTTTGTCGCCATGCCTTCTCTTTTGAGAGAAAGGCATAAACATTTCACAGGAAATAATCTGAAGAATGATGTACACTTTCAAAAAAAGGTCTAATCTTTCAAAATACAGCTTTCATAAAGAAATAGAACACTCCTTTCTCATCTATCAATGCTTTGCACTGTTTTAAGCAAGGGCTTGTTCTTTGAAACAATCTGGAATGCATTTCCCAGGAAAGAATCTGAAGATTTATGTACACTTCCAAAACGAAAGGCATATCCTTCAAAGGACAGCTTTCACAAAGAAATGCAACAACTTCTAGCATTGTTTTGGACTGTTTTAGGCAAACGCATCTCTTTTCAGAGTAACGCGTACGTTTCTCAGGAAAGCTTCTGAAGAATTATGTAAATGTTTCAAAGAGAGAGCTCATCTGTCAACGTACCTGTTTCAGAAATGAAACACTCCCTTCACTTCTAACAATGCTTTGTCTGTTTGATGCAAGAACTTCTCTTTTGAGAGAGACGTGTATATGTCTGTCAGCAAAGCATCTGAGCAATTATGAACACTTTCAAAACAAAGGGTTTTTCTTTCAAAGTACAGCATTTGGAAAGAAATAGAATACTCCATTCTCTTCTAACAATGTTTTGCAGTGTTTGAATCACGTGCTTCTCTTTTGAGAGAAACGTATATTCCTTTCTCAGGAAAGCATCTTTCGAATTATGTACATTTTCAAACCAAAGGGCATATCTCTCAAAGGACAGCATTCAGAAAGAAATGCAACAACTCCACTGACTTCTAGCAGAGTTTTGCAGTGTTTTATGCAAATGCTTCTCTTTTAAGAGAAACGCATATGTGTTTCTCAGGAGAGCATCTGAAGAATTATGTACACTTTCAAAACAAAGAGCTTATCTTTCAAAGTACAACATTAAGAAAGATATAGAACACCCTATTCACTTCTAACAAGGCTTTGAACTCTATGAAGCAATTGCTTGTTCTTGGAGAGAAACGTTTATGCGTTTCTCACGAAAGAATCTGAAAGCTTATGTACACTTGCAAAAGAAAGTGCCTATCTTTCAAAGTACAAAATTTAGAAGGAAAGGCAACACTCCATTCACTTCTAGCAATGCTTTGCACTGTTTAAAAACAAGTGCTTGTTCTTGGAATGAAAAGCGTATGCGATTTTGGGGACAGCATCTGAAGAATTCTGTACAGTTTCAAAACAAAGTGCTTT
>NW_024582250.1:0-28023 GCF_903992535.2 Arvicola amphibius | reverse complement strand
GGTGAACCCAAAGGAAAACATATAGTTATCCTCCTGGATATTGGAAGTAGACTAGATTGTCAGGAGGCAAAAATTGGGATCTTGGGGGTGTGGGTGGGGTGGCGGTAAGGGATGATGGGGAGATGTGGATAGAAAAGTGAGGAGGGGAGGATGGGGAGACCCTGGGGAATGGGATGGTTGGGATGGAGGAAGGGTGGATAGGGGAGGCAGGGAAGAAGATATCTTAATTAAGGAAGCCATTTTAGGGGTTAGCAAGAGACTATTCACTCTAGAGGGGGTTCCCAGGTATCCATGGAGACGTCCACACCTAGTTCCTTGGGCAGCTGAGGAGAGGGAGCCTGAAATGGCCCTTTCCTATAGCCATACTGATAATATCTTGCTTATCACCATAGAAGCTTCATCTAGAGATAGAGGGAGATAGAGATAGAGACCCACACTGGAGTGCAGGACTGAGCTCCCAAGGCCCAAATGAAGAGCTGAAGGAGGAGAGTACATGAGCAAGGAAGTCAGGACCGCAAGGAGTGCGCCCACCCACTGAGACTGCAGGGCTGGTCTAATGGGAGCTCACCAAGGCCAGCACGACCTGGACTGAAAAAATGGGATCAAACGGGACTCTCTGAACGTGTTGGACAATGAAGGTTCACTGAGAAGCCAAGAACAATGGCACTGGGTTTTGATCCTCCTTCATGTACTGGCTTTTGGGGAGCCTAGTCTGTTTAGATGTGCACCTTCCTGGTCCCAGATTGAATGGGTTGGACCTTGGACTTCCCACAGGGCAGGGAACCCTGTCTGCTCCTTGGACTGGCAAGGGAGGAGGAGGGGAGTTAAGGGAGGGAAGGAAATGGAAGGTGTGGAGGAGGTGGAAATTTTTAATAATAAAAATAAATAAAAACAAACAAAAAAGGTCAGTTTGATCTCTATCTATATCTCTAAGAGTATGTATAAGTGAGCCTGTAATAGAATTAAAGTCACATGTGCATATATAAAAAATATTGTTTTCTAAATTTATTTAGAACATTTGTCTGTATTTTCCTACTATTTGTTTTCATAGAAAAGAACTTAAAATCACCAGCTTCTAACATTGTCTCAAAATCTGTAGGACTTAAGATGTACATTCATCATCTCAGACACACCACAGCATTTGTCTTTATGACCAATAGCACATGGATAATACAAATATTACATACCACAGTAGGTTATAGAGGTTCCGGTGTCTACTCTGTGTTTCTTCTACACGGATCAATTGAGTGAAAAAAGTTAATCCTGTCATGATCCACAAAAACAATAAAAAAAAAAACTCTGTTTTGTATCCATACCGTAAGTAATGCTTGATATTTGTGATGGAAAAAATAGAGAAAATAACATAAATGCTAATTTATGTATGTTTTTGCACTTATACAGGTGAATAAACCTTGAGATCTTAAGTTTCCCATCCACATTTTATAGCCTCTTATTTTTTTACAACATTTCTGTGTAGAAAAATACCAATAATTTTCATGGTTTTCCATTTTAAGCTTATAAGAAGGGTAACCCAGCTAGGATTCTCTAGTACAGTACTAATCCATTTATATAAGCATGGCAGTTCAATTCATATGTAGACTGATAATTAAAGTAGTCCACTTCAAAGTGATATCTACTTAAAGTACATTTTCTTAACTTTAACATATGAAGAGCAAATTGTATATATGATTAAAAAAAAGGAGTGTTAACGTTTCAAGGTTGTAGAAAAAAGCTCTTTAATAAGAGGGTTACATAAATAACTGTGTGTTCAGCCCTAGGGAACAAGAAGAGAGTGAAATTATGCTGGTTAAAATAAGACTCCTTAAATTGTTCATTAACAACACATCTAAATTTTATTACAGACCAAATTATCTGAGATCGCCTTAAAGCAAGATAAGAAATATTTAAACATTTAATGCTGAAGACTAAATATAGGTTTATCGTACAAAATTATGGAGAGGGTTGATGAAGACATGCTGTCACTGGTTCTTCAAATAGATTTTAAAATAATTCAAATGACACAGGTCTATTAAGCCCACTATCACAAGGGTCCAATGTCTTGTGTTCACGCTTTATGAATTGAACAATAAAGATGAACTCAAGCTTTACACTTCTCCTGTTTTCCTTTTTAATTTTTCAACTTAAATTCATGAAGACAATACGTTTAACATAAAATTAGATTTTTGTCTTACATATAAGACAATATATGTATATGTGTGCTTAGGCGCTCATTATTAAAATACAACAACACAGTCATTATCATCTTTGATCTTTGCATAATCTGGGCTAATCTCTGATAGAATTTTTTCTTAGTAAACATGTCAATTACTAAAAAGGTAAGGCCACAATTTAGTTTTGTGGCTAGTATATTTTTAGTTAGAAACATCATGAAAAATGGCTGATTCTCTTGCTTTCAACTAAACTCTTTTTTAATTTTGTTTATTTATTTTATAGATATGTATTGTTTAGTTTTGAGAATTTCCTGCAAGTACACATTGTATAAAAAATACTACTTACTCACCTTTCCCTCTGTCAACTCTACCCCCACAATTTATAATCTCAGTACTACAATGTTATTTATTTTTTATTGCTCCTAACTTAAAAGATTTGTAGGGATTTTTTTCTTTTTGTTTTTCTGGAGCAGAGTTCATCTGTGTATCCCTGGCTGTGTTGGAACTCACTCTGTAGACCAGGCTGACCTCACTCAGAGATCCACCTGCCTCTCTAATAACTGGAATACAGGCTGCTATTTGTGTTGTTAAAAGATCTCCAATTTGTCCTCCAGATCTACACTCTTTCTGATTCTATGAACTACTAGTTCTTACTACAACTTCAGTTAGGCTTAATTTTCAACAAATGGTGCTGGTATAACTGGATGTCTGCATGTAGAAAAATGCAAATAGATTCATAGTCATTCTACACAAAATTCAAGTCAAAGTGGATCAAAGATCTCAACATATAACATCACTCATACTAAACCTGTTAGAAGATAATATATGGAGTGGTCTTGAGTGCATTAACACTGGAGACAGTTTCCTAAACAGAACACTGACAGTGCAGGCACTAACATAGACAATGAATGAGACCTTATGAAACTGAAAAGCTTTTATAAGCAAAGTACACCACCAGCAGGACAAAATGACAGCCTACAGAATGGGTAAATATTTTGACCAACTCTACATCTGATAGACGGCTAATAACCAAAATATATACAGAACTCAAAAGACAAAACTAATGAAATTTAAACATAAAATTTATGCCCTGGCAATGCTGAAAAAATCCACGTGCAGCCCATATACGGTGGTTCTGTTGACCTTGTCCATATTGGGTTTCATGGTCTGAGTTGATTAGGATGACTGATGAGGTCTCTTCCTCAAGGGGGGCGCCAGATCTCACTACAGATGGTTGTGAGCCACCATGTGTTTGCTGGGAATTGAACTCAGGACCGTTAGAAGAGCAGACAGTGCTCTTAACTGCTGAGTCTTCTCTCTAGCCAAGAGCTTTGAAAGACTACAACTAAATAGGTGGTATCAGGAGTTATTGGTAACATTCAAGAGACAGAGAATGAATCTGAATCAAAGAAGTCCACTCTTCCCTTATTTCTAACAACTGTGCCATCATCCCCAAGAAGTTAAGGGGAATAAACATAAGGACAAGGAACAAGTGGTGCCAACTATTCAGAGTAGCTGTCCGGATTATGTTACCTACCAATAAATGGGAAAACCTGGTGTGCCCCTAGAGAAGATAGAACAGTCACAACCTAGACTGGATTAATCCAGCTTTTGCTGATGAGTTGATTGTGAGAGCCCAGGCTCTACCAGATTATCCAGATATAATATTAACTGCAAGAGACAAAGCTGCCTCTCATCTTGCAAGACACTGTAACCACATGTTACACTGCCAACTAAACACGCCCTTTAACCTGCAGACGTTCCCAGTTAGAAAAGTTCCTTGGAGCTTGCAAGACTGCTTAAGCTTATGACATTAGAGATATAGTGATGGAGGAGAGTTATCTGTCTATGTTACTTCATTGGTTAATTAATAAAGAAAACTGCCTTGGCCCTTTAAGAGACAGAAAATTAGGTAGGTGGAGTAGACAGAACAGAATTCTGGGAGAGTTGGGGAGACACTTCAGGCAGTCGCCATATGTAGTCGCCATGATTCTCCTCTCTGAGATGGACGCAGGTTAAGATCTCTCCTGGTAAGCCACACCTCGTGGTGCGACACAACGGATTACTAAATATGGGTTAAAGGAAGATGTGAGAATTAACCAATAAGAGGCTACAGATAATGGGCCAGGCAGTGTTTTAAAAGAATACAGTTTCTGTGTAATTATTTCGGGTGTAAAGCTAGCAGGCGGCTGGGTGGCAGGACGCAGCCCCGCCGCTTCCTTCTACAATATAGGTCAAAAGGGTAATGCTACCCAGGGTGGAGTCCAGATGAAGAAGGGAAAGACATGGGGAACAAACTGGCAATCACTGTAACCATTTTTAGAAACTCAAAAAAATAGAAATTGATTGTAAACCTGCTCATGCAAAATTCTAAAAACAGCATAAAGACTGCTCAAGCTATTTGAGGTCCACGTGCTCGAACAATGGTGGGACACCGTATCCGCATCTCTGTCTAAGGTCCATGAACCCAACTAGGGCATGTCCCCAGCTATGGGAACATGAGTGGTCACGTATGTATGGGGAGTAGAAGAGAGGGAGAGAGAACTGGGATAGAAGACTGAAATGTGTGGGCATTTAGAGGACAATATGGAAACAGTGCAGTGGAAAATTCCTGGAACCTATGAGGTAGAACCCGAGGAGACTCCCAGTACTGGAGGATATGGGACCTAAACCAGTCATAACTGGTTATCTTACATAACCTGGCAACCATTTTTTATTAGTGGGACTGGGACAACCAATTCAGCCACAATATCTACAACCCACAATTGGCCTTGTCTGGATGAGGTGCTGGAGTAATAGTGGCTCACATGACATGTAAGGAGCCAACCAAGACTGTTGTACCCTGAGGTCCACACCACAAGAGTAAAAAAGTGTAACAACAGGAAGCATTTATTCACTATATCATGTATGAATGTTCATATACATATACCAATCTATTTAAGTTGTCTGAAAATTTTGCTCAATGTTATAAAGAAAAATTTTTACATATAAGTATATATATATATATATTTGAATTCTCTACATGGAAATTAATTAAGCACAGGTATTTTAAAGATTTTTATAATAATTTGAAATTAAATGGATTATATAATTTTTCCTTTCTCTTTCCTTCCTCCAAATCTTCCAGTGTACCTCCTGCCTTGGCATCTTTTTCTTTAATAGTTGTAGCATAAAAGGTATATGTGTTTGTGTCCCTAAATTCATTTGCACATCCTATTCCGTCCACATAATGTTACATGTATGCATATCTTTTCAGAGCTAACTGTTTGGTACTGGATAAGCACTTGCTATACTCTCCTCTGGGGAAGATTACTTCTCATAACTATTTACCTGCCTGAAGTTCCTTGAATTGTGATGTCCGAGGCTATAAACCATGCAATAGGATTTTGGTACCTGCTAACCACTATGACCTCTTATCTTTTTTCACCTGTTTTCATTCTCCTTTCTTAAAATTTCTTTCAATCCACGTGGAGCATGTCCCTGTTTCTTTGTCAGATAGTCACATCACTTAGCCACATATGCCTGCCAGAATGGCTTGATTACCTATTATAACAAGAAAACACTAAAATATCAGCAACTCAGAAGAAGTGGAAACATTTTCTACTCATGAGGATTAAACAACCGAGGAGTGAACAAATGTATGGTTGTATTTTATTCAAGAAATAAAAACTTTGAAAATTCCATAAGAACTCTGGAAGCCTCTGTAATAAGAGACACGTGTTTTTTCCTCTTGTAATTTTCCAGCCTCAGCATTGCCTGGGTTGATATGTCTACTTATAGAAGAAAAATGAATGACAGAAGAATTAGAGCTTGTGTTTTATATCATGATAACTTCAGCATTTCCAGGCAAAAGAGGGCACTATTTGGGAAAGGAACTTCTTTATACTTATATGCTGATACTGATTACTATACCTTTAAAACACAAAAAAAGTTCATTGGATGAAAGAATAATCTTTGTACTAATGGAAAGGGATTGGTAAAATACTTCAACTCTCAGGAGCATTTATTCTTATTTTAGTAGGGAAAACTATCCTGACATTATCACAGGATAAATCAGCATTGATAGCACTACTAAGACATTGGTTTAAGAGTGGAGAATCTTCTGTGAAGGTAACACTTCCCAGTGGAATGTTCTGAAGTGGTGTTTGAGAATTATGTGCTCTAAATCTAAGAAAGAATGAGACATTTAAAGCAAATGTGTATATCTGAGTGTGTCTTTAATACTGCTTTTTCATGAATTTGTTCACTGAAGATTTATATGTATATAATGTATTCTGACTATCCTCACCCTAAATTCCCTCTTGCCCTGTCATCTTGCCTACCTTCCTCCTTCCTTACAAGTCCAAATTTTCCAAGTCTGTACTACCATAGGACACTGGTGGGTTCAATAGGATCATTTGCACCCATATTTTTATGTTCCATTCTTCAGTTGGTATATAAATATAATTTAGTGGTCATAAGAGCCATAAACGATCTAACCAAAACCTCAACACCAGGAATGAGAAGCCCCTCTTTTGATCTGATGGTCAGAGTTGTTCAAGAGACTCAATAGCACATTTGATTCTGTTGATTCTCTTCTTAGTTGCCCTCATGAAGTGGAAAGCTAGGCCCTATCACTGAAGAAACCAATCTCTTTAGATGCAGGACCAGGAAGCCGTCAGTTCTGGAACAGATCTATAAGCCTCTTTCCCCAGGGATAGCTTTCATGGGATCTTCTGGTAAGTGGA
This sequence comes from Arvicola amphibius, assembly GCF_903992535.2. Taxonomy (NCBI): domain Eukaryota; kingdom Metazoa; phylum Chordata; class Mammalia; order Rodentia; family Cricetidae; genus Arvicola; species Arvicola amphibius. The sequence continues at coordinate 21,125 of NW_024582250.1, read as the reverse complement.
AAACAAACAACAGTCATATCTAGCTCTGATGCATCATGAACCACAATTCTCAGCATACTAGCATTATATTCCAGCATACCAGCAGGACGATAACTCTAAAATTTTAGCAGTGATAAACATACATTGGTGGTAAGTGACAGTTCTCTAACTAGACTTAAGATCTGATCAATAAGAGGGAAATTATTTCTGGTACTAGAAGCCCATTCAACTGGCCAGGATTAATGAAGCCATGGATCTTGAGGGAGAAACTACATACCACAACTTTACTAAACTGCCACAACCACCAACTAAATTCTAACTATTTTTTTCTTATACTCATAGGTAAGTATAGGCTTTGCTTCTCATTAAGAAAACTGTTCTTCACACTTGATGAAGATCATCATAGAAAACCACAAACAATCTAAGTTCAGAGATTTAGAGCTAATCCCAACTGAAATATCCACAAAATGAATCTGGCTCAGGATCAATGCAATAAGAAAGAGGATCGTGATGCCCAGAAATGTCAGAAGCTATAACCACAAAGTCTCAGAAACATGACTACCTAAACATGAGGTGAAGAAGAATAACACCAATAGACATGCTAACAAGGATGGGTGAAACTTAAAAAGAAACCAACCCTATACACAGAACTATGAACAGCTAAAAATGGTAAGACTGGAATAAGAAATTCTTTTCATGGAAGAATATGTCAGTTAGTTAACCAATGTCAAATAGTCCATCCTATAAGCATGCATATACAAATTTCATCATATAGATAGAGCAGGTTATATTTGTGTGTTTAGAAAGATACAGATATATACAGATAAAAGAGGCCATGAATCTGAAAGAGAGCAATCTATAAGGTATATGGGATAGTTTGAAAGATGGAAAGGAGGAAAGAAAAATGATATAATTATGCTATATCTCAAAAGAGAAAAACATTATTTGCAGAAGAAAATTAATTTCAGAAAAAATATTTAAACTATCAATATAATTTGAGCACAGTGTGTGTCATAGGTCATATATGGTGGCTGACATTCTGTTGGTTGAAACTGATGGAGACCAATCTAGCCATTACATTCATTACACTCTTGTAAGAGTATTTTCAAATATGTATTACATCTTAAATAACATTGATATTTCAGTTAAGTATGCAATGGGATATTTCTGCTCAGCCAACAGTTCAGGCTTGTTGCTAACTAGCTCTTACACTTTAAGTTAAACCATATTCCTTATTTGTGCTCTGCCACATGGTGGTACCTTTATTATCATGGCACATCCATCTCCTGTTCCCTCTGTGTGTGGCTGGTAACTTCTGACTTTCCTTCTCTGTCCTAATAGCCTCAGTTTGGTCACCTTACCTATACTTCCTGCCTGCCTACTGGCCAATCAGCATTTTTTTTTTTCTCATGGTTTATTTTTTTTTTATATTTAAAAATTTCCATCTCCTTCCCTCCTCCTCCCCCCTCCCTCCCCTCCTTCTCCCCTTTCTCTCCCCTCCTTCTCCCCCTTCCCTCCCCTCCCCTCCACCCATACCTCCCCTCCCTCCCTCTCAAGGCCAAGGAGCCATCAGGGTTCCCCACTCTATGCTAAGACCAAGGTCCTCCCAACTCCCCCCAGGTCCAGGAAGGTGATCGACCAAGCTGAGAAGGCTCCCACAGAGCCCGTCCATGAAGAAGAATCAGAGCCCAGAGCCATTGTCCTTTGCTTCTCAGTCAGCCCCCGCTGTTGGCCACACTCAGAGAGACGGGTTTGGTCGCATGATCCATCAGTCCCATTCCAACTGGAGTTGGTGATCTCCCATTAGTTCTGTCCCACCGTCTCCATGAGTGAACGCACCCCTCTCGTTCCTGACTTTCTCCCTCATGTTCTCGCTCCTTCTGCTCCTCATCGGGACCTTGGGAGCTCAGTCCAGTGCTCCAATGTGGGGCTCAGTCACCTTCCCCATCTGTCGCCAGCTGGAGGTTCCCTCACGGTCCTGACTTTCTTTCTCATGTTCTCTCTCCTTCTGCTCCTCATCAGGACCTTGGGAGCTCAGTCCGGTGCTCCAAGGTGGGGCTCTGTCATTTTCTTCATCTATCGTCAGGTGGAGGTTCTATGGTGATATGCAAGAAATTCATCAGTATGGCTATAGGAACTGGCCTTTTCAGGCTCCCTCTCCTCAGCTGCCCAAGGAACTAACTGGGGGCGTCTCCCTGGAAACCTGGGAACCCCTCTAGGGTCAAGTCTCTTGACAACCCTCAGGTAGCTCCTTAAATTCAGATATATGCTTCCCTGCTCTCATATCCACCCTTCCTATATCCCAAGCACCCCATTCCTCCGAGCTCCCCCCGCTCTCCCCTTCACACTTTTCTCTCCCCATCTTCCCTTGGCCCAGTCTTGCCCAACCCTCAAGTTCCCAATTTTGCCTGGCGATCGTGTCTACTTCCAATATCCAGGAGGATTACTATATCTTTTTTGGGAGTTCACCTTCTTATTATCTTCTCAAGGATCCCAAACTTATAGGCTCGATGTCCTATAATCATGGCTAGAAACCGAATATGAGTGAGTACATCCCATGTTCATCTTTATGGGTCTGGGTTACCTCACTCAGAATAGTGTTTTCTATTTCCATCCATTTGCCTGCAAAATTCAAGATGTCATTGTTTTTTACCGCTGAGTAGTATTCTAGCATGTATATATTCCACAGTTTCTTCATCCATTCTTCCACTGAAGGGCATCTAGGCTGTCTCCAGGATCTGGCTATTACAAATAATGCTGCTATGAACATAGATGAGCATATGCTTTTGTTGTATGATTGGGCATCTCTTGGGTAGATTCCCAATAGTGGAATTGCTGGGTCCTGGGGTAGGTTGATCCCGAATTTCCTGAGAAACCGCCACACTGCTTTCCAAAGTGGTTGCACAAGTTTGCATTCCCACCAGCAATGGATGAGTGTGCCCCTTACCCCACAACCTCTCCAGCAAAGGTTATTATTGGTGTTTTGGATTTTAGCCAATCTGACAGGTGTGAGATGATATCTCAAAGTTGTTTTGATTTGCATTTCCCTGATAGCTAGGGAGGTTGAGCATGACCTTAAGTGTCTTTTGGCCATTCGAACTTCTTCTGTTGAGAATTCTCTGTTCAGTTCATCGCCCCATTTTTTAATTGGGTTAATTGGCATTTTACCGTCTAGTCTCTTGAGTTCCTTATATATTTTAGAGATCAGACCTTTGTCAGTTGCAGGGTTGGTGAAGATCTTTTCCCAGTCAGTAGGCTGCCTTTGTGTCTTAGTGACAATGTCCTTTGATTTACAGAAGCTGCTCAACTTCAGGAGGTCCCATTTATTCAATGTTGCCCTTAAAGTCTGTGCAGCTGGGGTTATGCATAGGAAACGGTTCCCTGTGCCCATTTGTTGTAGAGTACTTCCCACTTTCTCCTCTATCAATCTCAATGTGTTCAAATTAATATTGAGGTCTTTAATCCATTTGGACTTGAGTTTTGTGCATGGTGATAGATATGGATCTACTTTCATTCTTCTACAGGTTGACATCCAGTTATGCCAGCACCATTTGTTGAAGATGCCCTCTTTTTTCCATTGTGTACTTTTGGCTCCTTTATCAAAAATCAGGTGTTCATAGGTTTGTGGTTTAAGATCCGGGTCTTCTATACGATTCCATTGGTCAACTTCTCTGTTCTTATGCCAATACCAAGCCGTTTTCAATACTGTAGCTCTGTAATAGAGTTTGAAGTCAGGGATGGTAATGCCTCCAGAAGTACCTTTATTGTATAAGATTTTTTTGGCTATCCTGGGTTTCTTGTTTTTCCATATAAAGTTGATTATTGTCTTCTCAATCTCTGTGAAGAATTTTAATGGGACCTTGATTGGGATTGCATTGAATCTATAGATTGCTTTTGGTAGAATTGCCATTTTTACTATGTTGATCCTCCCAATCCACGAGCAGGGGAGATCCTTCCATTTTCTGGTATCCTCTTCAATTTCTTTCTTCAAAGACTTAAAGTTCTTGTCATATAAATCCTTCACTTCCTTGGTTAGCGATATTCCCAGATATCTTATGCTATTTGTGGCTATTGTGAAAGGTGATACTTCTCTGATTTCCCTCTCTGCTTCCTTATCCTTTGTGTATAGGAGGGCGACTGATTTTTTGGAGTTGATCTTGTATCCTGCCACGTTACTGAAGGAGTTTATCAGCTGTAGGAGTTCTTTGGTGGAGTTTTTGGGGTCGCTTATGTATACTATCATATCATCTGCAAATAATGAAAGTTTAACTTCTTCCTTTCCAAATTGGATCCCCTTGATTCCCTTATGTTGTCTTATTGCTATTGCTAGAACTTCAAGCACTATATTGAAGAGATAAGGAGAGAGTGGACAGCCTTGTCGTGTTCCTGAATTTAGTGGGATAGCCTTGAGTTTCTCTCCGTTTAATTTGATGTTAGCTGTCGGTTTGCTGTAAATAGCTTTTATTATATTTAGGAATGACCCTTGTATCCCTAATCTCTCCAAGACCTTTATCATAAAAGGGTGCTGAATTTTGTCAAATGCTTTTTCAGCATCTAATGAGATGACCATATGGTTTTTTTTCCTTCAGTTTGTTTATATGATGGATTACATTAATAGATTTTCGTATGTTGAACCAGCCCTGCATCTCTGGGATGAAGCCTACTTGATCGTAATGGATAATTTTTCTAATGTGTTCTTGGATTCGGTTTGCCAGTATTTTATTGAGAATTTTTGCGTCCATGTTCATGAGTGAGATTGGCCTGTAATTCTCTTTCTTGGTTGAGTCTTTGTGTGGTTTAGGTATCAGGGTAACTGTAGCTTCATAGAAGGAATTTGGCAGTGACTCTTGTGTTTCTATATTATGAAATACCTTAAGGAGTATAGGTATTAGGTCTTCTTGGAAGTTCTGGTAGAATTCCGCATTGAAACCATCTGGTCCTGGGCTCTTTTTGGTAGGGAGGTTTCTGATAACAGTTTCTAATTCTTCGCGACTAACAGGACGATTTAGAGCATTTACCTGGTCCTGGTTTAACTTTGGTATATGGTATTTATCTAAAAAACTGTCCATTTCTTTTACATTTTCCAATTTTGTGGCATACAGGCTTTTGTAGTAAGATCTAATGATTTTCTGAATTTCCTCTGTGTCTGTGGTTATGTCCCCCTTTTCATTTCTGATCTTGTTAATTTGCGTGTTCTCCCTCTGCCGTTTGATTAGATTGGCTAAGGGTTTGTCAATCTTGTTGATTTTCTCCAAGAACCAGCTTCTTGTTTCATTGATTCTTTGGATTGTTTTCTGTGTTTCTATTTTGTTGATTTCTGCCCTCAGTTTGATTATTTCCAGTCTTCTACTTCTCCTAGGTGAGTCTGCTTCTTTTTTTTCCAGAGCTTTCAGGTGTGCTGTTAAGTCACCAATGAGTGCTTTCTCCGTTTTCTTTAAGTGGGCACTTAGTGCTATGAACTTTCCTCTTAGCACTGCTTTCATTGTGTCCCATAGGTTTGAGTATGTTGTGTCTTTGTTTTCATTAAATTCAAGAAAGACTTTAATTTCTTTCTTTATTTCTTCCTTGACCCAAGTGTGGGTCAGTAGTTGACTGTTCAGTTTCCATGAGTTTGTGGGCTTCTGGGGGTAGCATTGTTGTTGAATTCTAATTTTAATCCATGGTGATCCGATAAGACACAGGTGGTTACTAATATTTTTTTGTAACTGTGGAAGTTTGCTTTGTTACCAAGTATATGGTCAATTTTCGAAAAGGTTCCATGAGCCGCAGAGAAGAAGGTATATTCTTTCCTATTTGGGTGGAATGTTCTATAGATGTCGGTTAAGTCCATTTGGTTCATTACCTCCATTAAGTCTTTCAATTCTCTGTTAGGTTTCTGTCTGATTGACCTGTCCATTGGTGAGAGAGGAGTGTTGAAGTCTCCAACTATTAGTGTGTGTGGTTTGATGGCTGCCTTGAGTTCTAGAAGTGTTTCTTTTACATAAGTGGGAGCTTTTATATTAGGGGCATAGATATTCAGGATTGAGACTTCATTCTGAAGGATTTTTCCTGTTATGAGTATAAAGTGTCCCTTTCCATCTCTTCTGATTGATTTTAGTTTGAAGTCAACTTTGTTGGAAATTAGTATGGCCACACCCGCTTGTTTCTTAGGGCCATTTTCTTGATAAACCTTTTCCCAACCCTTTACTCTGAGTAGGTGCCTGTCTTTGTGGTTGAGGTGTGTTTCTTGTAAAGAGCAAAATGTTGGATTCTGTTTTCGTATCCAGTCTCTTACCCTGTGCCTTTTTATAGGTGAATTGAGTCCATTGATATTAAGTGATATTAATGACCAGTGGTTGTTAACTTCAGTCATTTTTAGTAGTAGAGTTTGTGTGTTTCCCTTCTTCTAGTTGTGCTGGTGAAGGGTCGCTAGATGCCTGAGTTATTGTCGGCGTTGTTGGACTCCTTGGTTTGTGATTTTCCTTCTATTACTTTCTGCAAGGCTGGATTTGTGGCTGCGTATTGTTTAAATCTGTTTTTGTCCTGGAATATCTTGTTTTCTCCATCAATGGTGAATGCAAGCTTTGCTGGGTATAATAGTCTAGGCTTGCATCCATGTTCCCTAAGTGTCTGTAGCACATCTATCCAAGCTCTTCTGGCTTTCATGGTTTCCATTGAGAAATCAGGTGTAATTCTGATAGGTTTCCCTTTATATGTTACTTGACCTTTTTCCTTTGCAGCTCTTAATATCTGTTCTTTATTCTGTATGTTTTGTGTTTTGATTATTATATGGCGTGGGGATGCTTTCTTTTGATCCAGTCTATTTGGTGTTCTGTAGGCTTCTTGTACCTTCATAGGAACATCCTTCTTTAGGTTGGGGAAGTTTTCTTCTATAATTTTGTTGAATATGTTTTCTGGGCCTTTGAGTTGTAATTCTTCTCCTTCTTCTACCCCAATTATTCTTAGGTTTGGTCTTTTCATGGTGTCCCAGATTTCCTGAATGTTTTGTGTTAAGAATTTGTTAGATTTGTTTAGTTCTTTAATCTGTGAGTTTATTTCTTCTATAGTATCTTCAGAGTCCGAGATTCTTTCTTCCATCTCTTGTATTCGGTTGGAAATACTTGTCTCTGAAGTTTCTGTTCGTTTACTCAGAGTTTCCATTTCCAGTCATCCCTCAGATTGTGTTTTCTTCAATACCTCCATTTCATTTATCAGGTCTTGTACTGTTTCCCTTACCTGTTTGATTGCTTTTTCTTGTTTTTCTTGTTTTTCTTGGGTATCTTTGAGAGATTTATTTATTTCGTCTACCTTTTTGTTTGTCATCTCCATTTCTTTATGGCAGTTTTTTACCTCCTGTTTAAGGTCCTCTATTATTTTTATAAAGTACTGTTTAATGTCGGTTTCTTCTATATCTTCTGGGGTAGGGTATTCAATTCTTGTTGTTTCGGGATGTCTGGCTTGTGGTGATGTCATGTTGCCTTTCATGTTGTTGGAGGAGCTCCTGCATTGGCGCCTGCCCATCTCTTCCCCAAAGAATGATGGATCCTTCTGCAGACTGTGAGGTCCCCTTGCAGGCCAAGCAGCTCTCAGGACAAAGGCCTACCTTGCTCCGGGCAGTCAAATGAAGGAGGGGACCTCCCACCGGCCTGGGAGCACTCAATTCCAGGTCCCCAGAGCCCAAACAGGCTGAGCTGTGGGATTTTGTGGCCCCAAAGACGGGAGGATGAGGAAGGGGGAGGGGGGGAAGATTCTGGGTGCAAGCTGGGAAGGGACAGGGAGAGAGAGGCGGTATCCGGGGAGAATAACCCCTGCAGGAAGAGCAGGAAGTGTGCTGGTGGCAGGGGGAGTTGTGGAGAGTCGGTGGTCCCTCACCGGGCAGCTGCCGAGGTTCGGGCACTCACTCCTCACTCACCCCAAAGAACGATGGATCCTCCTGCAGACTTTCAGGTCCCCTTGCAGGCCAAGCAGCTCTCAGACAAAGGCCTACCTTGCTCCGGGCAGTCAAATGAAGGAGGGGGCCTCCCACCGGCCTGGGTGCACTCAATTCCAGGTCCCCAGAGCCCAAACAGGCTGAGCTGTGGGATTTTGTGGCCCCAAAGACGGGAGGATGAGGAAGGGGGAGGGGGGGAGGATTCTGGGTGCAAGCTGGGAAGGGACAGGAAGAGAGAGGCAGTATCCGGGGAGAATAACCCCTGCAGGAAGAGCAGGAAGTGTGCTGGTGGCAGGGGGAGTTGTGGAGAGTCGGTGGTCCCTCACCGGGCAGCTGCCGCGGTTCGGGCACTCACTCCTCACTCACCCCAAAGAACGATGGATCCTCCTGCAGACTTTCAGGTCCCCTTGCAGGCCAAGCAGCTCTCAGACAAAGGCCTACCTTGCTCCGGGCAGTCAAATGAAGGAGGGGACCTCCCACCGGCCTGGGTGCACTCAATTCCAGGTCCCCAGAGCCCAAACAGGCTGAGCTGTGGGATTTTGTGGCCCCCAAGACGGGAGGATGAGGAAGGGGGAGGGGGGGAGGATTCTGGGTGCAAGCTGGGAAGGGACAGGGAGAGAGAGGCGGTATCCGGGGAGAATAACCCCTGCAGGAAGAGCAGGAAGTGTGCTGGTTGCAGGGGGGGTTGTGGAGAGTCGGTGGTCCCTCTCCGGGCAGCTGCCGCGGTTCGGGCACTCACTCCTCACTCACCCCAAAGAACGATGGATCCTCCTGCAGATTTTCAGGTCCCCTTGCAGGCCAAGCAGCTCTCGGACAAAGGCCTACCTTGCTCCGGGCAGTCAAATGAAGGAGGGGACCTCCCACCGGCCTGGGAGCACTCAATTCCAGGTCCCCAGAGCCCAAACAGGCTGAGCTGTGGGATTTTGTGGCCCCAAAGACGGGAGGATGAGGAAGGGGGAGACGGGGAGGATTCTGGGTGCAAGCTGGGAAGGGACAGGGAGAGAGAGGCAGTATCCGGGGAGAATAACCCCTGCAGGAAGAGCAGGAAGTGTGCTGGTTGCAGGGGGGTTTGTGGAGAGTCGGTGGTCCCTCTCCGGGCAGCTGCCGCGGTTCGGGCACTCACTCCTCACTCACCCCAAAGAACGATGGATCCTCCTGCAGATTTTCAGGTCCCCTTGCAGGCCAAGCAGCTCTCAGACAAAGGCCTACCTTGCTCCGGGCAGTCAAATGAAGGAGGGGGCCTCCCACCGGCCTGGGTGCACTCAATTCCAGGTCCCCAGAGCCCAAACAGGCTGAGCTGTGGGATTTTGTGGCCCCAAAGACGGGAGGATGAGGAAGGGGGAGGGGGGGAGGATTCTGGGTGCAAGCTGGGAAGGGACAGGGAGAGAGAGGCAGTATCCGGGGAGAATAACCCCTGCAGGAAGAGCAGGAAGTGTGCTGGTGGCAGGGGGGGGTTGTGGAGAGTCGGTGGTCCCTCTCTGGGCAGCTGCCGCGGTTCGGGCACTCACTCCTCACTCACCCCAAAGAACGATGGATCCTCCTGCAGATTTTCAGGTCCCCTTGCAGGCCAAGCAGCTCTCGGACAAAGGCCTACCTTGCTCCGGGCAGTCAAATGAAGGAGGGGACCTCCCACCGGCCTGGGAGCACTCAATTCCAGGTCCCCAGAGCCCAAACAGGCTGAGCCCAAAGAACGATGGATCCTCCTGCAGATTTTCAGGTCCCCTTGCAGGCCAAGCAGCTCTCGGACAAAGGCCTACCTTGCTCTGGGCAGTCAAATGAAGGAGGGGACCTCCCACCGGCCTGGGTGCACTCAATTCCAGGTCCCCAGAGCCCAAACAGGCTGAGCTGTGGGATTTTGTGGCCCCAAAGACGGGAGGATCGCATTTTTAGAATTATGTACGCATTCAAATGAAAGGGCTTATCTCTCAAAGTACAGCTTTCAGAAAGTAATGGCACACTCCAGTCACTTCTAGCAATGCTTGCACTATTTAAAACAACTGCTTTTACTTGGAGAGAAGAGCATATGCGTTTCTCAGGAAAGTATATGAATAATTATGTAGACTTACAAAAGAAATGGTTTATCTTTCAAAGTACAACATTCAGAAAGAAATGCAACACTCCATTTACTTCTCGTAATGTTTTGCACTGTTTCTCACAAGTGCTTCTTTTTTGAAAGAAACGTATAAGCTTTTCTAAGAAAAGCATCTTTAGAATTATATACCCCTTCAAAAGAAAGGGGATTTCTTTCTAAGTACAGCTTTTAGAAAGAAATCAAGCACTGTATTCACATCAAGGGAAGGTTTGCACTGTTTGGAACAAGTGTTTGTTCCGGGACAGAAAAGTGTATGTGCTTCTCAGGAAAGCATCTGAAGATTTACGAAGACTTTCAAAAGAAAGGGCTTTTCTTTCAAAGTACTGCTTTCAGAAGGATATGGAACACTCTAGTCACTTCTAGCAATGCTCTGCACTATTTGAAACAATTGCTTTTTCTGGGAGAGAAAAGTATTTGCTTTTCTCAGGAAAGCATCTGAAGATTATGTAGACTTTCAAAAGAAAGGGTTTATCTTTCAAAGGACAACATTCAGAAAGAAATTCAACACTCCACTCACTTCTAGCAATGCTCTGCACTGTTTCTCGAAAGTGCTTCTCATTTGAGAGAACCAAATAAGCATTTCTCAGGAAAGCATCTGAAGACTTATGTAGACTTTAAAATGAAAAGGCTTGTCTTTCGAAGAGCAGCTTTCACCCTCGCTCTGCAAGTCGTATCTATCCATGTCTCTGTCTCCTGCCCTCCTGCCATGTGTCTCCCTGCCTGGGACCAGCCACAGCTTTGGGACTGGCAGCTGTCTCTGCCTGGGACTGGCTGCTCCCAGGGCCCACTGTCTGCTGCCACATGGCCCGCTACCATCATTTGGGACCTACAGCATTTGCTGCCTGCCTACAGCTGCTGCTTGGGACTTTATAGCATTTTTTTTAAAAGAACAACACAATGTTTCTCATAAGTGCTTAACACTACTGGAATTTCCCTTTCCTTTAGTAGCAAAAGGACTCCTAAAGGTGTGTGATAAATGTATGAAAAATGATGTAGAAAATTATAACAGGCACAAATGGTGTTATGCCCCTGTCATGAGCCCCCAGAGACCACCAGGAGTCTGAATTAAAAGCAACGAGCCTTTTTTGCAAGCTCAAACTTGGGCTCTTCTGCTCTGACACAGTGGTTGGATAAAGGCGAGCGTTGATTTCAGCTATGGCAGGGTTTTTAAGAAGTAAAGGAGAGGAGGTGGGGGAATTCCAGGTTTAAGTTGGGTTTTAACTTTTGATTGGGAAGGAGTGGGACAGCAGGAGTCTTGTCAAACAGGGATTGGTACTGGAGTTCCTACGAGGAAATTGGCAGCCTATATACAAGCTATGTAAGCTATTCTTAATGTTCTGGAGCATCTAGTACTTGTTTGTCTCAGTTCTGATTCGTCCCCTGCAGGGTTCTGTTTGTGTATTTTCCTGGTTGTTGTAAGGGTGAGGCCTAGTCCCAGTATTGTTAGTCTGCAAGGGGATAAGGGGAGATACGGGGAGAGATGGGAGAAGGAGAGGATGGGGAAGGCTTGAGGGAATGGGATGGTTGGGATGGAGGAGGGGTGGTTGGGGGAGTAGGGAAGTATATATCTTAATTACGGGAACCATTTTAGGGTTGGCAAGAGTCTGGACTCTAGACGGGTTCCCACGTGTCCAAGGAGATGTCCCCAGCTTGTTTATTGGGCAGCAGAAAAAAGGGTGCCTGAACTGGCCTTGTCCTATAGCCACATTGGTGATTATCTTGCATATTACCATAGAACCTTCATCTGGTGATGGATGGAGCTAGAGACAGAGACCCACATTGGAGCACTGGACTGAGCTTCCAAGGTCCTGATGAGGAGCAGAAGGAGGGAGAACATGAGCAAGGAAGTCAGGACAGTGAGGGGTGTATTCACCCACTGAGATGGTGGGACAGATCTAACGGGAGATCACCAAGACCAGTTGGAATGGGACTGATGGAACACATGATCAAACCGGACTCTTTGCATGTGGCTGACGGTGAAGGCTATCTGAGAAGCCAAGGACAATGGCAATAGGCTTTGATTCTTCTGCATGGATGGGCTCTGTGGGAGCCTTGTCAGTTTGGATGCTCACGTTCCTGGACCTGTGGGGAGTTGGGAGGACCTTGGACTTAACATAGTGTAGGGAACCCTGATGGCTCTTTGTCCTGGAGAGGGAGGGAGTGGTGGTATGGGTGTAGGGGAGGGGAGGGAAGTGGGAGGAGGGGAGGAGATGGAAATTTTTTTAATAAAAATAAAAAAAGACTGTACTAAAAAAAAAAGAAAAGAATGGAACACTTGCTGCAATGCTTTGCACTGTGTCTCACTCGCAAGTGCTTGTCTTTTGAGAAGCACTTGCTTCTCAAAAGAACTATGAAGAACTATGTAGACTTTCAAAAGAAAGGGCTTATCATTCAAAGTACTGCTTTCAGAACGAGAAGGCACCATCCAGTCACTTCTAGCAATGCTTTGCACTGTTGAAAACAATTGCTATTTCTTGGAGAGAAAAGCGTATGCGTTTCTCAGGACAGCTTCTGAAGACTTACGTAGACTTTCAAAAGAAAGAGTTTATCTTTCAAAGGACAACATTCAGAAAGAAATGCAACACTCCACTCACTTCTAGCAATGCTCTGCACTGTTTCTCAAAAGTGCTTCTCATTTGAGAGAACCACATAAGCATTTCTCAGGAAAGCATGTGAAGACTTACGTAGACTTTAAAATGAAAAGGCTTGTCTTTTGAAGAGCAGCTTTCAGAAAAGAATGGAACACTTGCTGCAATGCTTTGCACTGTGTCTCACTCGCAAGTGCTTGTCTTTTGAGAGAAACGAATAAGCTTTCCTCAGGAAAGCATCTGAAGTACTATGTAGACTTTCAAAAGAAAGGGCTTATCATTCAAAGTACTGCTTTCAGAACGAGAAGGAACCATCCAGTCACTTCTAGCAATGCTTTGCACTGTTGAAAACCATTGCTATATCTTGGAGGGAAAAGCGTATGCGTTTCTCAGGACAGCTTCTGAAGACTTATGTAGACTTTCAAAAGAAAGGGTTTATCTTTCAAAGTACAACATTCAGAAAGTAATGGAACACTACAGTAGCTTTTAGCAAAGCTTAGCACCGATTGGAACAAGTGCATGTTCTTGGAGGGACATGCCTATGCATTTGTCAAGAAAACGTCTGTTGAATTATGTAGACTTTCATAAGAAAAGGCTCATCTTACAAAGTTCTGCTTTCTGAATGATAAGGCACATGGCATTCCCTTCCAGCGATGCTTTGCATTGTTTGAAACAAGTGCTTGTTCCTGTAGAGAAGAGCATACGCGTCTCTCAGGAAAGTATATGAATAATGATGTAGACTTACAAAAGTAATGGTTTATCTTTCAAAGAACAACATTCAGAAAGAAATGCAACAGTCCATTTACATCTAGCAATGATCTGCACTGTTTTTCGCAAGTGCTTCTCGTTTGAGAGAAACAGATAAGCATTTCTCAGGAAAGCATTTTTAGAATTATGTACGCATTCAAATGAAAGGGCTTATCTCTCAAAGTACAGCTTTCAGAAAGTAATGGCACACTCCAGTCACTTCTAACAATGCTTGCACTATTTAAAACAACTGCTTTTACTTGGAGAGAAGAGCATATGCGTTTCTAAGGAAAGTATATGAATAATGATGTAGACTTACAAAAGAAACGGTTTATCTTTCAAAGAACAACATTCAGAAGGAAATACAACACTCCATTCACTTCTAGCAATGATCTGCACTGTTTTACGCAAGTGCTTCTCGTTTGAGAGAAACAGATAAGCATTTCTCAGGAAAGCATCTGAAGATTTACGTAGACTTTCAAAAGAAAGGGCTTTTCTTTCAAAGTACTGCTTTCAGAAAGTAATGGCACACTCCAGTCACTTCTAGCAATGCTTGCACTATTTAAAACAATTGCTTTTACTTGGAGAGAAGAGCGTATGCTTTTCTCAGGAAAGTATATGAATAATTATGTAGACTTACAAAAGAAATGGTTTATCTTTCAAAGTTCTTCATTCAGAAAGAAATGCAACACTCCATTTACTTCTCGTAATGTTTTGCACTGTTTCTCACAAGTGCTTCTTTTTTGAAAGGAACGTATAAGCTTTTCTTAGAAAAGCATCTTTAGAATGATATACCCATTCTAAAGAAAGGGGTTTTCTTTCTAAGTACAGCTTTTAGAAAGAAATCAAACACTGTATTCACATCAAGGGATGGTTTGCGCTGTTCGAAACAAGTGCTTGTTCCTGGAGAGAAAAGTGTATGTGCTTCTCAGGAAAGCATCTGAAGATTTACGTAGACTTTCAAAAGAAAGGGCTTTTCTTTCAAAGTACTGCTTTCAGAAGGATATGGAACACTCTAGTCACTTCTAGCAATGCTCTGCATTATTTGAAACAATTGCTTTTTCTGGGAGAGAAAAGCTTTTGCTTTTCTCAGGAAAGCATCTGAAGAATTATGTAGACTTTCAAAAGAAAGGGTTTATCTTTCAAAGGACAACATTCAGAAAGAAATCCAACACTCCACTCACTTCTAGCAATGCTCTGCACTGTTTCTCGAAAGTGCTTCTCGTTTGAGAGAAACACATAAGCATTTCTCAGGAAAGCATCTGAGGACTTACGTAGACTTTAAAATGAAAAGGCTTGTCTTTCGAAGAACAGCTTTCAGGAAAGAATGGAACACTTGCTGCAATGCTTTGCACTGTGTCTCACTCGCAAGTGCTTTTCTTTTGAGAGAAGCGAATAAGCTTTCCTCAGGAAAGCATCTGAAGTACTATGTAGACTTTCAAAAGAAAGGGCTTATCATTCAAAGTACTGCTTTCAGAACGAGAAGGAACCATCCAGTCACTTCTAGCAATGCTTTGCACTGTTGAAAACCATTGCTATATCTTGGAGGGAAAAGCGTATGCGTTTCTCAGGACAGCTTCTGAAGACTTATGTAGACTTTCAAAAGAAAGGGTTTATCTTTCAAAGTACAACATTCAGAAAGTAATGGAACAATACAGTAGCTTTTAGCAAAGCTTAGCACTGATTGGAACAAGTGCATATTCTTGGAGGGACATGCCTATGCATTTGTCAAGAAAACGTCTGTTGAATTATGTAGACTTTCATAAGAAAAGGCTCATCTTACAAAGTTCTGCTTTCTGAATGATAAGGCACATGGCATTCCCTTCCAGCGATGCTTTGCATTGTTTGAAACAAGTGCTTGTTCCTGTAGAGAAGAGCATACGCGTCTCTCAGGAAAGTATATGAATAATGATGTAGACTTACAAAAGTAATGGTTTATCTTTCAAAGAACAACATTCAGAAAGAAATGCAACACTCCATTTACATCTAGCAATGATCTGCACTGTTTCTCGCAAGTGCTTCTCGTTTGAGAGAAACAGATAAGCATTTCTCAGGAAAGCAGTTTTAGAATTATGTACGCATTCAAATGAAAGGGCTTATCTCTCAAAGTACAGCTTTCAGAAAGTAATGGCACACTCCAGTCACTTCTAGAAATGCTTGCACTATTTAAAACATCTGCTTTTACTTGGAGAGAAGAGCATATGCGTTTCTCAGGAAATTATATGAATAATGATGTAGACTTACAAAAGAAACGGTTTATCTTTCAAAGAACAACATTCAGAAGGAAATACAACACTCCATTTACTTCTAGCAATGATCTGCACTGTTTTTCGCAAGTGCTTCTCGTTTGAGAGAAACAGATAAGCATTTCTCAGGAAAGCATCTGAAGATTTACGTAGACTTTCAAAAGAAAGGGCTTTTCTTTCAAAGTACTGCTTTCAGAAAGTAATGGCACACTCCAGTCACTTCTAGCAATGCTTGCACTATTTAAAACAATTGCTTTTACTTGGAGAGAAGAGCATATGCGTTTCTCAGGAAAGTATATGAATAATTATGTAGACTTACAAAAGAAATGGTTTATCTTTCAAAGTTCTTCATTCAGAAAGAAATGCAACACTCCATTTACTTCTCGTAATGTTTTGCACTGTTTCTCACAAGTGCTTCTTTTTTGAAAGGAACGTATAAGCTTTTCTTAGAAAAGCATCTTTAGAATGATATACCCATTCAAAAGAAAGGGGTTTTCTTTCTAAGTACAGCTTTTAGAAAGAAATCAAACACTGTATTCACATCAAGGGATGGTTTGCGCTGTTCGAAACAAGTGCTTGTTCCTGGAGAGAAAAGTGTATGTGCTTCTCAGGAAAGCATCTGAAGATTTACGTAGACTTTCAAAAGAAAGGGCTTTTCTTTCAAAGTACTGCTTTCAGAAGGATATGGAACACTCTAGTCACTTCTAGCAATGCTCTGCATTATTTGAAACAATTGCTTTTTCTGGGAGAGAAAAGCATTTGCTTTTCTCAGGAAAGCATCTGAAGAATTATGTAGACTTTCAAAAGAAAGGGTTTATCTTTCAAAGGACAACATTCAGAAAGAAATCCAACACTCCACTCACTTCTTGCAATGCTCTGCACTGTTTCTCGAAAGTGCTTCTCGTTTGAGAGAAACACATAAGCATTTCTCAGGAAAGCATCTGAGGACTTACGTAGACTTTAAAATGAAAAGGCTTGTCTTTCGAAGAACAGCTTTCAGGAAAGAATGGAACACTTGCTGCAATGCTTCGCACTGTGTCTCACTCGCAAGTGCTTCTCTTTTGACAGAAACGAATAACCTTTCCTCAGGAAAGCATCTGAAGGACTATGTAGACTTTCAGAAGAAATGGCTTATCTTTCAAAGTACTGCTTTCAGAACGAGAAGGAACCATCCAGTCACTTCTAGCAATGCTTTGCACTGTTGAAAACAATTGCCATTTCTTTTTTTGTTGTTTTTTTTTGATTTTTTAAACATTTATTTTGCACTTTCTAGGATTCATTTAATTGGCAGATGTTCCAACATGCAGAGCAAAGTAGCTTAACGAGCTAGTGGAAAGAACAATGCCTAAGAATTCTGGGAGGATCAAACAGCTTCTTACCTTGTGGAATTCAGAAGTAGAAAGCAAACAAGTAAGTAAATATTAAATAAAACTTCAGGGGAAATCTAATAGTTAAAATAGCGAAGGGCTTCCAAATTCCTT
This sequence comes from Arvicola amphibius, assembly GCF_903992535.2. NCBI lineage: Eukaryota > Metazoa > Chordata > Mammalia > Rodentia > Cricetidae > Arvicola > Arvicola amphibius. The sequence goes on along the minus strand of NW_024582250.1, from coordinate 4,083 downwards.
CAGGTATGGGCAGTAAATGATGTATCGATTTTGCTGTTAAACTGTATAGCTGTAACCAACACATTAGACTTGGAAGATAAAAGCAATGCCTAAAAGCACCTTATTTCATCTGTCACACCTGAGGCCCTGCATTATTCAGACTTTTAGTGTATTAGCACAGAAAATCAATTAGGTAAAGAAGTAAACAAATGAAGGGAGAATAAAAAGGGCCTCATTCACAAAGTGCCAGGATGTCAACAAGCCCAGGAGACTTCAGTGAGCTATGCGCTATCTCCAAATAAACCATAACAACTTCTTTCTGAACTTATAAAAGTCATCAATTATGTTTCAAAGAATCCACTAAACATATTTTTGAAGATCCTCTACCATTAAGCAGCACATGATAACACGAAATTGATTATGGACAAAAATGAGCCATCTATAAAAATATACATTAAATTATTTTCTTTTAACCTTAAGTTTAGTATGAATATAGCTTTAAAGTCCTAATTATTCTCTGTCAAAAAAAAAAAACCTCACAAAAGTGCATTATGAGTTTGCCGATAGTGTTTCAGATTGGCAATACAAATGAATTCTCATAAAAGGCTACTGCCATTTACCATTTCTATGTCCAAGTTGAATGCTTCTGCATGGCCCCAAATTCACAGAACAATTTTAGTGATTAATCTCCTCTACCATTTCAAGTGTTATCAGAAAAATGAAAGTACGCCCACTTATGTGGAAAATACCTAAGCATAAGTGTGGATTTTTCACATTTTCCATACTATATTAATTAATCATTATTTTTTTTCCTCATGGTTTATTTTTTTTATATTTAAAAATTTCCATCTCCTTCCCTCCTCCTCCCCCTCCTTCCCCTCCTCCTCCCCCTTCCCTCCCCTCCTTCTCCCCCTTCCCTCCCCTCCCCTCCACCCATACCTCCCCTCCCTCCCTCTCAAGGCCAAGGAGCCATCAGGGTTCCCCACTCTATGCTAAGACCAAGGTCATCCCAACTCCCCCCAGGTCCAGGAAGGTGATCGACCAAGCTGAGAAGGCTCCCACAGAGCCCGTCCATGAAGAACAATCAGAGCCCAGAGCCATTGTCCTTTGCTTCTCAGTCAGCCCCCGCTGTTGGCCACATTCAGAGAGACGGGTTTGGTCGCATGATCCATCAGTCCCATTCCAACTGGAGTTGGTGATCTCCCATTAGTTCTGTCCCACTGTCTCCATGAGTGAACGCACCCCTCTCGTTCCTGACTTTCTCCCTCATGTTCTCGCTCCTTCTGCTCCTCATCAGGACCTTGGGAGCTCAGTCCAGTGCTCCAATGTGGGGCTCAGTCACCTTCCCCATCTGTCGCCAGCTGGAGGTTCCCTCACGGTCCTGACTTTCTTTCTCATGTTCTCTCTCCTTCTGCTCCTCATCAGGACCTTGGGAGCTCAGTCCGGTGCTCCAATGTGGGGCTCTGTCATTTTCTTCATCTATCGTCAGGTGGAGCTTCTATGGTGATATGCAAGAAATTCATCAGTATGGCTATAGGAACTGGCCTTTTCAGGCTCCCTCTCCTCAGCTGCCCAAGGAACTAACTGGGGGCGTCTCCCTGGAAACCTGGGAACCCCTCTAGGGTCAAGTCTCTTGACAACCCTCAGGTAGCTCCTTAAATTAAGATATATGCTTCCCTGCTCCCATATCCACCCTTCCTATATCCCAAGCACCCCATTCCTCCGAGCTCCCCCCGTTCTCCCCTTCACACTTTTCTCTCCCCATCTTCCCTTGGCCGCATCTCGCCCCACCCTGTAGTTCCCAATTTTTGCCTGGCGATCCTGTCTACTTCCAATATCCAGGAGGATTACTATATCTTTTTTTGGGAGTTCACCTTCTTATTATCTTCTCAAGGATCCCAAATTTATAGGCTCAATGTCCTTTAATTATGGCTAGAAACCGAATATGAGTGAGTACATCCCATGTTCATCTTTATGGGTCTGGGTTACCTCACTCAGAATAGTGTTTTCTATTTCCATCCATTTGCCTGCAAAATTCAAGATGTCATTGTTTTTTACCGCTGAGTAGTATTCTAGCATGTATATATTCCACAGTTTCTTCATCCATTCTTCCACTGAAGGGCATCTAGGTTGTTTCCAGGATCTGGCTATTACAAATAATGCTGCTATGAACAAAGATTAGCATATGCTTTTGTTGTATGATTGGGCATCTCTTGGGTAGATTCCCAATAGTGGAATTGCTGGGTCCTGGGGTAGGTTGATTCCGAATTTCCTGAGAAACCGCCACACTGCTTTCCAAAGTGGTTGCACAAGTTTGCATTCCCACCAGCAATGGATGAGTGTACCCCTTACCCCACAACCTCTCCAGCAAAGGTTATTATTGGTGTTTTGGATTTTAGCCAATCTGACAGGTGTAAGATGATATCTCAAAGTTGTTTTGATTTGCATTTCCCTGATAGCTAGGGAGGTTGAGCATGACCTTAAGTGTCTTTTGGCCATTCGAACTTCTTCTGTTGAGAATTCTCTGTTCAGTTCAGCGCCCCATTTTTTAATTGGGTTAATTGGCATGTTACCATTGCTTCTGAAGACTTATGTAGACTTTCAAAAGAAAGGGTTTATCTTTCAAAGTACAACATTCAGAAAGAAATGGAACACTACAGTAGCTTCTAGCAATGCTTAGCACCATTTGAAACAAGTGCATGTTCTTGGAGGGAAATGCCTATGCGTTTGTCAAGAAAACGTCTGTTGAATTATGTAGACTTTCATAAGAAAAGGCGCATCTTACAAAGTTCTGCTTTCTGAATGATACGGCACACGGCATTCCCTTCCAGCCATGCTTTGCATTGTTTGAAACAAGTGCTTGTTCCTGTAGAGAAGAGCATACGCGTTTCTCAGGAAAGTATATGAATAATTATGTAGACTTACAAAAGAAATGGTTTATCTTTCAAAGAACAACATTCAGAAAGAAATGCAACACTCCATTTACTTCTAGCAATGATCTGCACTGTTTCTCGCAAGTGCTTCTCGTTTGAGAGAAACAGATAAGCATTTCTCAGGAAAGCATTTTTAGAAATATGTACGCATTCAAAGGAAAGGAATTATCTCTCAAAGTACAGCTTTCCGAAAGTAATGGAACACTCCAGTCACTTCTAGCAATGCTTGCACTATTTAAAACAATGGCTTTTACTTGGAAAGAAGAGCGTATGCGTTTCTCAGGAAAGTATATGAATAATTATGTAGACTTACAAAAGAAATGGTTTATCTTTCAAAGTACAACATTCAGAAAGAAATGCAACACTCCCTTTACTTCTCGTAATGTTTTGCACTGTTTCTCACAAGTGCTTCTTTTTGAAAGGAACGTATAAGCTTTTCTAAGAAAAGCATCTTTAGAATTATATACCCATTCAAAAGAAAGGGGTTTTCTTTCTAAGTACAGCTTTTAGAAAGAAATCAAACACTGTATTCACATCAAGGGATGGTTTGCACAGTTTGAAACAAGTGCTTGTTCCTGGAGAGAAAAGTGTATGTGCTTCTCAGGAAAGCATCTGAAGATTTACGTAGACTTTCAAAAGAAAGGGCTTTTCTTTCAAAGTACTGCTTTCAGAAAGAAATGCAACACTCCCCTAACTTCTAGCAATGCTCTGCACTATTTGAAACAATAGCTTTTTCTGGGAGAGAAAAGCATTTGCTTTTCTCAGGAAAGCATCTGAAGAATTATGTAGACTTTCAAAAGAAAGGGTTTATATTTCAAAGTACAACATTCAGAAAGAAATGGAACACTATAGTAGCTTCTAGCAATGCTTAGCAACGTTTGAAACAAGTGCATGTTCTTGGAGGGAAATGCCTATGCGTTTGTCAAGAAAACATCTGTTGAATAATGGAGACTTTCATTAGATAAGGTTCATCTTACAAAGTTCTGCTTTCTGTTGATATGGCACACGGCATTCCCTTCCAGCGATGCTTTGCATTGTTTGAAACAAGTGCTTGTTCACATAGAGAAGAGCATACGCATTTCTCAGGAAAGTATATGAATAATTATGTAGACTTACAAAAGAAATGGTTTATCTTTCAAAGAACAACATTCAGAAAGATATGCAACTCTCC
>NW_024582249.1:0-28230 GCF_903992535.2 Arvicola amphibius | reverse complement strand
CCTAAACCCCTAACCCTAACCCTAACCCTAAACCCTAAACCCTAACCCTAACCCTAACCCCACCCCTAACCCTAACCCCACCCCTAACCCTACGCGCCAGGACGCGGTAGCTAGGTACCCGGAAAGGAATTGGGGGTGGAGACGCGGGAGGGAGGAACGCCGCCACAACGACACGCACGCAAGGTCGCGCCCACCACCACCCCCCCCACACACACACACACACACACACACACAGAGGACGCCTCTGTCCGGCACGCGCTCACGGGAGCCAAGGCGGGGAGAGTGGCGGGATGCCGACGCGGGGCGCTCCCCTTCCCCCAGCGGGGGACGGACGCGCAACAACCCCCAGAAACGGAACGGAAGAGCCCGACGGGAAAGAGGGACAACCCCCGCGGGCTGCCGCGGTGCGGTGAGGCGGCAGCGAGGACGGACGGAGGGGGGGCACCGTCCGCCCTGAGCCGCCAGCGGCACGCCACACGGGTCCCCGAATAAACACTAAATAACCCCCTTCCTAACTTTAACATGATCCCGAAATACAAACGCATAAACAACAGGAACCCAAACATAAACCATAAACCATACCTTAAACGGAATCCAAACACAAACACGAAAACTAAACCGAACGCGAAACGATAAACTCTAAACCAAAACCTGAAAACAAACCCATACAATAAGCCAAACCAGAACACTAACCAAAACAAGAAATCTAACCATAACACATATACTAACACAAACCTGTACTCCATAAAACTAGGACACACAAAAGAAATGGACTATTTTCTGGTTATGTACCGTTTACCAAAATTAAATCAAAGGGTAAAAAAATTTAGAGACATATAAACACCAAGGAAATAGAAGCGGTTATCAAAACCCTCACAAACAGAAATACCACAATAATAATTTTATAGTAACCCTAATACCAAAGAAGAAAAGACACAGAAAAATTACAAACTAATCTCACTTATGAACATGGATGCAAAAATACTCAAGAAAATGCTGACAAACCAAATCCAAGAACACATCAAAGAGAAAACCTTCATGATAAAATCACCTTCATCCCAGAGATGAAAGAATGATAAAACATTCAAAAATATATTCAAGTCATCCATCATAAATATGCCAACTTATCGGATACTGAAAAAGCAATTGACAAAATCTGATACCCATTCATGATAAAGGTGAGGGAGAGATGAGGGATAGGAACATATTTAAGCATATTAAAAGAAATATACAGCAACCAGACAGCCCACAACAAATTAAATGGGGAGAAAAGGGGATTCCACAATAATCAGGAAGATGAGGATGTAAGCTCCATACCTATTCAATATAGTTCTTCAATTTCTGATAAAGCAATAAGACAACAAAAGGAGGATTCAAATTAAAGAGTCAAACTTGATATTTGCAGAAAATTTTATGTGTAAGTAACATCAAAACCTCTATAGGGAAACTCCTGAAGTTGATAAATACCTTCAGTGAAGTGGCAGGATATAAGATCAACCCCAAAAAATATCAGTAGCCCTATATTTACAGACAATAAAGGAGTTGAAAAGAAACCAGAGAAACATCACTTTTGAAAAAAAACCACAATTACATAAACAATCTTGGGGTAATGTAGAGACACAAAGAAGACATTCTAGTATTGGCAATGGCACCTTTATCTTTATGGAAGCGACCTCGACGACATAGGTCTTTACCCTTACCAACATGGGTTCATGGGATATCTCTGGCATCTCAGGGATTATTTTCCAGCAGTCAAGAAGACCGGTATGGCTGCATGTAAGTTATTGGGGTTATGTCCCTAACCCACCAACATTTGAGCCTGTCTTTTGGGGAGATACTGATGTGTTAGTGTATACCATCCCAGTATCCTCTCTCCTTCTTGGAATAATTTGACTTATCTGAATAATTTTGAAGGGTCTCAATATAATTTTACTTGTGTGGATAAAAGCTAACCAGGGATTTGGAAATAGTCCTTGTTTTCCAATGGGATTTCAGCATTGCTTACAACCTGGTATTTAAAATAGGCAGATATCGTACTTATCTTCAAAGACTATGATCATAGTCCATTATTCATACCTGGGATACTATCACAGAAAATTAGAAAATGGCATATTCTGTATGTCCATATTTTACACATTATATTTTAAAATATCAGCAAAGTATTTGGAAAAATGTTTGGCCAAATTTGGAAAATAAATCAAAAATCAATGGATCAATTGTGGACTATACGGTCAATTTTTTAAAATTTATTCTGAATGGAATCTTACCACTTGTGATTTGCTCAATATTACCAAGGTTAAATTTAGATGAGAATGATAAATGGAAGAAGTTTTCTGGCATTGGGAGAAGGAAGAGTCAGTGATAATCGCATTGCCTTATTCACAGTCCTTACTGCACTGCAGATGCATATTTGGAAAATCGTAACTGTCTTAAAACCTGTTCAGCTTTTTCATGCATCATTTGTTGGAACAAAAGAATGCACTACTGCTTATATAGTTAGCTTATATAGAAAAGGAATGTTACTGCTTGTGTGCTACTACAACATGTATTTTTATTTGGAATAATCAATTTTACTACTGCAATTAGTTATGATTAGCAATTGTATTGATGTATTAATTTAAGTTTAACCATCATGATCAATCACTTATGATACTAAACAATAAACACATATTTGTCTACATGTAAACTTACGTAGTTATTGGTCTCAAAATTCTCTAGATCATATTGTTATAGAATACTTCAATAAGATATTGAAAAGAACAAAATTCATGTTAGGTTTAGTAATAGCTGCAATTTTTAACTGTATTGCTGTTGTTCCTACTGCATATGTGGCTGATATTGCTTTACATACATCCTTGCAAACACTATAGGGCAATGGCATAAAGATTCTCATGAATCTTGATTCAGCAAGTTCAAATATATGCTGGACTTCAGACAGATTGATGTACTTAAGCAATCTGTGGGATGGTTGGGAAACAAATTTGTGTCTTTGCAAGATACAAATAACTGTGTGGACATTGGAATTCAACCACATTTTTGAATTAATGATTAGGCTTATAACAATTCCTTACATGAAATCTTTTGGGCAATGCCTATGTTCAATCTTTCAATGATCACTTACATAATGATATAGAACTTTTGCTAAATGATTTCCTGATTCAGATGCCTTTAACATTGGACAAATTTTTTGGCGGCAAAATTACAGGATTAGGTGCTAGGGGGTTCTTACAACCTTATACTTTTATTTTGGATTATGAGTTTTATATTCGACAACTCCTTATACTTTTATTTTGAATTGAGTTTTCTATTCAACAACACACAGAATATGTACATACTTTATGGTTAAAGCTCCTTTTGACTTGAAATAAAAATAACATAGGAAACTGGAGACACAGAACTGGCTGAGAGTGCAGGCTCCTCGTGGGACAGGTGAGATGAACTTGGGAAACAGTTGCTTGGCAAATCAAGCATAGATGAAAACAAACTTATCTCAAATGTTCTGTCAGAATCTGGACCCTGGATAAAAGATTGGACTTTGAGCTCATTTCTTCATACCCTACCAGTTCTAAAGAACTGCTTTGCTTCTGTATACTTTTTGCCTTGTTTTTATGTACTTGTTTTCATTTTCATTACTGTTATTAATTGAGGTATTGTTTATTGCAAAGAGCGAAGAGTTTCTAATGACCATGTACATGAGTAAAGGGGGGTTTCAGATTTGTGTTAATGCTTTTTACTAACCTGAACACTAAGCCATACCATAAACTCGAACATGAATGATCACTAAATCCTCATGTGAATATAAACCATAACCTGAACCCTAAAATGTACTTCAAATCAGAAACACAAGACAAAAACCTGAATACTAACCAAAACATGATCCCTTACCGGAACCCTAAACCTTACCCCAAAACCAAACCCTACCCTAACAGAAAACTTAACCCAAACTCGGATCCCTAAAGAAACACTGACAAACCAACTTCCTGAACCCTGACCTGATCCCCGAAAGCAAACCCCTAAACCAGTATCTGAACCCAAACACAAACCATAAACCATACCTTAAATGGAACCCAAACACAAACATGAACACTAAACCAAACGTGAACCCCCTAACTCTACCAAACTCTAAATCAAACCCGAAGACAAACACATACCATGAGCAAAACCAAAACACTAACAAAAACTAGAACTATAACCATAACACATCTTAATCAGAACCTGTACTCCAAATTTAAACACAAAAGGACAATTTTCTGGTTAGGTACCATATACCAAAATTAAATCAACAGGTGAAAAATTTAAAGACATATAAACTCCAAGGATATAGAACCTGTCATAGAAACCCTCACAAACAGAAATATCACATGAGCAAATAGTTTTATAGTTACTCTGATACCAAAACCACAAAGACTCAAACAAGAAAGAATTACAAACTAATCGTACTTATGAACATGGATGCAACAATACTCCAGAAAATGCTGGCAAACCAAATCCAAGACAACATCAAAAAAAAAATCCTTCATAATCAAATCACCTTCATCACAGAGATGCAAGAAAGATAAAACATTCAAAAATCTATTCATGTCATCCATCATATTAATAAACTGAAAGAAAAACATGACCAACATATTACATACTTAAAAAGCAGTTGACAAAATCTGATACACATTTATGATACACGTCAGGGAGAGATCAGGGATACGAGGATAATATTTAAACATAATCAACGCAATATACAGCAACCTGACAGCCAGAAACAAACTAAGTGGAGAAGAAAGGTAATTCCACTAAAATAAGGAACATGAGGATGTACACTCCATATAGAATATAGTTCAAGTTCTGATAAAGCAGTAAGACAACAAAAGGCAATCAAGGGGATTCAAATTATAAAGGAAGAAGTCAAACTTATTACTTGCGAACAATATTAGATTATGTGTAAGTAGCCTCAAAAACTCTACAGGGAAACTCCTACATAGGATAAATACCTTCAGTGGAGTGGCAGGATACAAGGTCAACTCAAAAAAACATCAGTAGCCACCTATGTACAAATGATGAGTTGAGAAAGAAATCAGAGAAACATCACTTTTGAAAAAAGCCACAAATTACATAAACTATCTTGGGGTAATATAGAGACACAAAGAAGACATTCTAGCATTGGCAATGGCACAATTATATTTATGGAAGCGACCTCGACGACATAGGTCTTTACCCTTACCAACATAGGGTCACGAGAGATCTCTTGCATTCCAGGGTCGGATTATTTTCCAGCAGTCCATAAGACAGGCATGGCTGACCATCTTTTTCTGGCCATATGTGCTCTGGTATCTGTCTCTTCTGTCCGGTGATCAGGTGTAAGTTATTGGGCTTATGTCCCTAACCCACCAACATTTGAGCCTTTCCTTTGGGGAGATACTGATGTGTTAGTGTATACCATCTGAGTATCCTCTCTCCTCCTAGGAATAATTTGACTTATCTGAATAATTTTGATGGGACTCAATATAATTTTAATTGTGTGGATAAAACGTAACCAGGGATTTGGAAATAGTCCTTGTTTTTCAATGGGGTTTCAGCATTGATTAAAACCTGTTATTTAATATAGGCAGATATCTTCAAAGACTATGATCATAGTCCATTAATAATACATGGGATATCACAGAAAATTATGAATTGGCATATTCTGTATGTCCAGATTTTATATATTATATCTTATAATATCAGCAAAGTATTTGGAAAAAATGTTTGGCCAAATTTGGAAAATAAATCAAAAATCAATGGATCAATTGTGGACTATACGGTCAATTTTTAAAAATTTATTCTGAATGGAATCTTACCACTTCTGATTTGCTCAATATTACCAAGGTTAAATTTAGATGAGAATGATAAATGGAAGAAGTTTTCTGGCATTGGGAGAAGGAAGAGTCAGTGATAATCGCATTGCCTTATTCACAGTCCTTACTGCACTGCAGATGCATATTTGGAAAATCGTAACTGTCTTAAAACCTGTTCAGCTTTTTAATGCATCATTTGTTGGAACAAAAGAATGCACTTCTGCTTATATAGTTAGCTTATATAGAAAAGGAATGTTACTGCTTGTGTGCTACTGCCACATGTATTTTTATTTAGAATAATCAATTTTACTACTGGAATTAGTTATGATTAGCAATTGTATTCATGTATTAATTTAAGTTTAACCATCATGATCAATGCCTTATGATTCTACATCAGTGAACACATATTTGTCTACGTGTAAACTTAGGTCATTCTTGGGCTCAAAATTCTCTAGATAATATTGTTATAAAATTCTATACGATTTTGAAAAAAAACAACTTCATGTTAGCTTTAGTATTAGCTGTATTTTTTAACCTTATTGCTCTTGTTGCTACAGCTTCTGTGGCTGTGGTGCTTTACATACATTCTTGCAGGCTTATGTGTCTGTTGTGCTTTACATACATTCTTGCATGCTTATGTGGCTGTGGTGCTTTACATACATTCTTGCAGGCTTATGGGGCTGTTGTGCTTTACATACATTCTTGCAGGCTTAAGTGGATGTTGTGCTTTACATACATTATTGCAGGCTTATGTGGATGTTGTGCTTTACATACATTCTTACAGATGAAACACTTTGTAGGGCAATGGCATAAAGATTCTCATGAATCTTGATTAAGCCATTTAAAACATATGCTTGACTTCAGACAGAGATTGATGTACTTAAGCAATCTGTGGGATGGTTGGGAAAGAAATTTGTTTCTTTGCAAGATACAAATAACTGTGTGGAGATTGGAATTCAACCACATTTTTGAATTAATGATTAGGCTTATAACAATTCCTTACATGAAATATTTTGGGCAATGCCTATGTTCAATCTTTCAATGATCACTTACATAATGATATAGGACTTTTGCTAAATCATTTCCTGATTCAGATGCCTTTAACATTGGACAAATTTTTTGGTGGCAAATTTACAGGATTAGGTGCTAGGGGGTTCTTACAACCTTATACTTTTATTTTGGATTATGAATTTTATATTCGACAACTCCTTATACTTTTATTTTGGATTGAGTTTTATATTCAACAACACACAGAATATGTACATACTTTATGGTTAAAGCTCCTTTTGACTTGAAATAAAAATAACATAGGAAACTGGAGACACAGAACTGGCTCAGAGTGCAGGCTCCTCGTGGGACAGGTGAGATGAACTTGGGAAACAGTTGCTTGCCAAATCAAGCATAGATGAAAACAAACTTATCTCAAATGTTCTATCAGAATATGGACCCTGGTTAAAAGATTGGCCTTTGAGCTCATTTCTTCATACCCTACCGGTTTATAAAGAACTGCTTTGCTTCTGTATAATTTTTGCCTTGTTTCTATGTACTTGTTTTCATTTTTATTACTGTTATTAATTGAGGTATTGTTTATTACAAGGAGGTAAGAGTTTCTAATGACTATGTACATGATTAAAGAGGGATTTCAGATTTGAGGTAATGCTTTTTACAAACCTGAACACTAAACCGTACCATAAACTCGAACCAGAATGACCCCTAAATACTCATGAATATAAATCATAACCTGAACCCTAAAATGTACTTCAAATCAGAAACCCAGACCCAAACCTGAAGACTAACCTGAAGACTAACCAAATACTTGTTTGGGAAAATTTGGAAAATAATTCAGCATAAATGGATCAATTGGGGCCCATATGGTGAATTAATTAACACTTCTTCTGAATGGAATGTTATCCCTTATGACTTGCTTAATGTTACCAGGATGAATTGAAATGAGAATAAATGATAAATGGAAAGTTCTCTGGCATTGGGAGAAGGAAGAGTCAGTGATGATCACATTGCCTTACTCACAGTCCTTACTGCACTGCAGATGCATATTTGGAAAATCATAACTGCCTTAAAACCTGTTCAGCTTTTTAATGTATCATTTGTTGGAACAGAAGAATGCAATTCTGCTTATATATTTACCTTATATACGAGAGTAATGTTACTGCTTGTGTGCTACTACCACATATATTTTTAATAGGAAGAATCAATTTTACTACTGGAATTAGTTGTGATTAGCAACTGTATTCATGTATTAATTCCTCTTAAGTTGAACACTCATAATCAATGCCTTATGATTCTACATCAGTGAACACATATTTGTCTACATGTAAACTTAGGTCATTCTTGGGCTCAAAATTCTCTAGATAATATTGTTATAGAATTCCTCTATAAGATTTTGAAAAAAAACCATGTTCATGTTAGGTTTAGTATTAGCTGTATTTTTTAACCTGATTGCTGTTGTTGCTACAGCTTATGTGGCTGTGGTGCTTTACATACATTCTTGCAGGCTTATGTGTCTGTTGTGCTTTACATACATTCTTTCAGGCTTATGTGTCATTTGTGCTTTACATACATTCTGGCAGGGTTATGTGTCATTTGTGCTTTACATACATTCTTGCAGGCTTATGTATCATTTGTGCTTTAAATACATTCTTGCAGGCTTATGGGGGTGTTGTGCTTTACATACGTTCTTGCAGGCTTATGTGGATGTTGTGCTTTACATACATTCTTAAAGATGAAACACTTTGAAGGGAAATGGCATAAAGATTCTCATGAATCTTGATTCAGCAAGTTCAAATATATGCTGGACTTCAGACAGATTGATGTACTTAAGCAATCTGTGGGATGGTTGGGAAACAAATTTGTATCTTTGCAAGATACAAATAACTGTGTGGACATTGGAATTCAACCACTTTTTTGAATTAATGATTAGGCTTATAACAATTCCTTACATGAAATCTTTTGGGCAATGCCTATGTTCAATCTTTCAATGATCACTTACATAATGATATAGGACTTTTGCTAAATCATTTCCTGATTCAGATGCCTTTAACATTGGACAAATTTTTTGGTGACAAATTTACAGGATTAGGTGCTAGGGGGTTCTTACAACCTTATACTTTTATTTTGGATTATGAGTTTTATATTTGACAACACAATATACTTTTAATTTCGATTGAGTTTTATATTCAACAACACAAAATATATGTACATACTTTATGGTTAAAGCTCCTATTGACTTGAAAAAAAATAACATACGAAACTGGAGACACAGAACTGGCTAAGAGTGCAGGCTCCTCGTGGGACAGGTGAGATGAACTTGGGAAACAGTTGCTTGGCAAATCAAGCATAGATGAAAACAAACTTAACTCAAATGTTCTGTCACAATCTGGACCCTAGATAAAAGATTGGCCTTTGAGCTCATTTCTTCATACCCTACCAGTTTATAAAGAACTGCTTTGCTTCTGTATACTTTTTGCCTTGTTTTTATGTACTTGTTTTCATTTTCATTACTGTTATTAATTGAGGTATTGTTTATTGCAAGGAGCGAAGAGTTTCTAATGACCATGTACATGAGTAAAGGGGAGTTTCAGATTTGAGGTAATGCTTTTTACTAACCTGAACACTAAGCCATACCATAAACTCGAACATGAATGATCCCTAAATCCTCATGTGAATATAAACCATAACCTGAACCCTAAAATGTACTTCAAATCAGAAACACAGACAAAAACCTGAATACTAACCAAAACATGATCCCTAACCGGAACCCTAAACCTTACCCCAAAACCAAACCCTACCCTAACAGAAAACTTAACCCAAACTCGGATCCCTAAAGAAACACTAACAAACCCACTTCCAGAACCATGACCTGATCCCCAAAAGCAAACCCCTAAACCAGTATCTGAACCCAAACACAAACCATAATCCATACCGTAAATGGAACCCGAACACAAACATGAACACTAAACCAAACGTGAACCCCTAACTCTAACCAAACTCTAAATCAAACCCGAAGACAAACACATACCATGAGCAAAACCAAAACACTAACAAAAACGAGAACTCTAAACATAACACATATCCTAATCCGAACCTGTACTCCACCAAATTAAGAAACACAAAAGGACAATTTTCTGGTTAGGTAACATATACCAAAATTAAATCAACAGGTGAAAAATTTAAAGACATATAAACTCCAAGGATATAGAAGCTGTCATAGAAACCCTCACAAACAGAAATATCACAGGAGCAAATAGTTTTATAGTTACTCTTATACCAAAACCACAAAGACTCAAACAAGAGAGAATTACAAACTAATCGTACTTATGAACATGGATGCAACAATACTCCAGAAAATGCTGGCAAACCAAATCCAAGACCACATCAAAAAAATCATAATAAAGTCACCTTCATCACAGAGATGAAAGATAAAACATTCAAAAATCTATTCATGTCATCCATCATATAAACTGAAAGAAAAACACATGACCAACATATTACATACTAAAAAAGCAGTTTACAAAATCTGATACCCATTTATGATAAAGGTCTGGGAGAGATCAGAGATGTGAGAAGAATATCTAAACATAATAAACGCAATATACAGCAACCTGACAGCCAGAAACAAATTAAGTGGAGAATAAAGGTAATTCCACTAAAATAAGGAACATGAGGATGTACACTCCATATAGAATATAGTTCAAGTTCTGATAAAGTAGTAAGACAACAAAAGGCAATCAAGGGGATTCAAATTATGAAGGAAGAAGTCAAACTTATTATTTGCGAACAATAAGTATTAGATTATGTGTAAGTAGCCTCAAAAACTCTACAGGGAAACTCCTACATAGGATAAATACCTTCAGTGAAGTGGCAGGATACAAGGTCAACTCAAAAAAACATCAGTAGCCCCCATGTACAAATGATAAATGAGTTGAGAAAGAAATAAGAGAAACATCACTTTTGAAAAAAGATACAAATTACATAAACTATCTTGGGGTAATGTAGAGACACAAAGAAAACATTCTAGTATTGGCAATGGCACAATTATCTTTATGGAAGCGACCTCGACGACATAGGTCTTACCCTTACCAACATGGGGTCACGTGAGATCTCTGGCATCCCAGGGTTGGATTATTTTCCAGCAGTCTAGAAGACCAGTTATGGCTGAACATCTTTTTCTGGCCATATATGATCTGGTATCTCTCTTCTGAACAGGGATCAGCTGTAAATTATTGGGCTTATGTCCCTAACCCACCAACATTTGAGCCTGTCTTTTGGGGAGATACTGATGTGTTAGTGTATACCATCCCAGTATCCTCTCTCCTTCTTGGAATAATTTGACTTATCTGAATAATTTTGATGGGTCAATATAATTTTACTTGTGTGGATAAAAAGAAACCAATAGGATTTGGAAATGGTCCTTGTTTTCCAATGGGATTTCAGCATTGCTTACAAACTGGTATTTAAAATAGGCAGATATTGTACTTATCTTCAAAGACTATGATCATAGTCTATTAATCATACCTGGGATAATATCACAGAAAATTAGAAAATGGTATATTCTGTATGTCCAGATTTTACATATTATATTTTAAAATATCACCAAATTATTTGGAAAACATGTTTGGCCAAATTTGGAAAATGATTCAAAAATCAATGGATCAATTATGGACCATACGGTCAATTTTTTAAAACTTATTCTAAATGGAATCTTACCACTTGTGATTTGCTCAGTGTTACCAGGATGAATTTAGATGAGAATAAATGATAAATGGAAGCAGTTTTCTGGCACTGGGAGAAGGAAGTCATTGATGATCGCATGGCCTTACTCACAGTCCTTAATGCACTGCAGATGCATATTTGGAAAATCGTAACTGTCTTAAAACCTGTTCAGCTTTTTAATGCATCATTTGTTGGAACATAATGCACTTCTGCTTATATATTTACCGTATATACAAGAGTAATGTTACTGCTTGTGTGCTACTACCACATATATTTTTAATAAGAATAAATTTTACTACAGGAATTACTTTTCATCTTAAGTTTAACCCTCATAATCAATCACTTATGATACTGAACAGTAAACACATATTTGTCTACGTGTAAGCTTAGGTAGTTATTGGTCTCAAAAGTCTCTAGACCATATTGTTATAGAATATATCAAGCAGATATTGAAAAGAACAAAATTCATGTTAGATTTAGTAATAGCTGCAATTTTTAACTGTATTGCTGTTGTCACTACTGCATATGTGGCTGGTATTGCTTTACATACATCCTTGCAAAAAAAACACGATAGGGAAATGGCATAAAGATTCTCATGAATCTTGATTCAGCAAGTTCAAATATATGCTGGACTTCAGACAGATTGATGTACTTAAGCAATCTGTGGGATGGTTGGGAAACAAATTTGTGTCTTTGCAAGATACAAATAACTGTGTGGACATTGGAATTCAACCACTTTTTTGAATTAATGATTAGGCTTATAACAATTCCTTACATGAAATCTTTTGGGCAATGCCTATGTTCAATCTTTCAATGATCACTTACATAATGATATAGGACTTTTGCTAAATCATTTCCTGATTCAGATGCCTTTACCATTGGACAAATTTTTTGGTGACAAATTTACAGGATTAGGTGCTAGGGGATTCTTACAACCTTATACTTTTATTTTGGATTATGAGTTTTATATTTGACAACACAATATACTTTTATTTTGGATTGAGTTTTATATTGAACAACACAAAAAATATGTACATACTTTATGGTTAAAGCTCCTATTGACTTGAAAAAAAATAACATACGAAACTGGAGACACAGAACTGGCTAAGAGTGCAGGCTCCTCGTGGGACAGGTGAGATGAACTTGGGAAACAGTTGCTTGGCAAATCAAGCATAGATGAAAACAAACTTATCTCAAATGTTCTGTCAGAATCTGGACCCTGGATAAAAGATTGGACTTTGAGCTCATTTCTTCATACCCTACCAGTTTATAAAGAACTGCTTTGCTTCTGTATACTTTTTGCCTTGTTTTTATGTACTTGTTTTCATTTTCATTACTGCTATTAATTGAGGTATTGTTTATTGCAAGGAGCGAAGAGTTTCTAATGACCATGTACATGAGTAAAGGGGGGTTTCAGATTTGTGTTAATGCTTTTTACTAACCTGAACACTAAGCCATACCATAAACTCGAACATGAATGATCCCTAAATCCTCATGTGAATACAAACCATAACCTGAACCCTAAAATGTACTTCAAATCAGAAACACAGACAAAAACCTGAATACTAACCAAAACATGATCCCTTACCGGAACCCTAAACCTTACCCCAAAACCAAACCCTACCTAACAGAAAACTTAACCCAAACTCGGATCCCTAAAAAAACACTAACAAACCCTCTTCCAGAACCTTGACCTGATCACTGAAAGCAAACCCCTAAACCAGTATCTGAACCCAAACACAAACCATAAACCATACCTTAAATGGAACCCAAACACAAACATGAACACTAAACCAAACGTGAACCCCCTAACTCTAAACAAACTCTAAATCAAACCCGAAGACAAACACATACCATAAGCAAAACCAAAACACTAACAAAAACAAGAACTATAACCATAACACATATCTTAATCCAAACCTGTACTCCACCAAATTAAGAAACACAAAAGGACAATTTTCTGGTTAGGTACCATATACCAAAATTAAATCAACAGGTGAAAAATTTAAAGACATATAAACTCCAAGGATATAGAAGCTGTCATAGAAACCCTCACAAACAGAAATATCACAGGAGCAAATAGTTTTATAGTTACTCTGATACCAAAACCACAAAGACTCAAACAAGAAAGAATTACAAACTAATCGTACTTATGAACATGGATGCAACAATACTCCAGAAAATGCTGGCAAACCAAATCCAAGACAACATCAAAAAAATCCTTCATAATCAAATCACCTTCATCCCAGAGATGCAAGAAACATAAAACATTCAAAAATCTATTCATGTCATCCATCATATAAATAAACTGAAAGAAAAACTTGACCAACATATTACATACTAAAAAAGCAGTTTACAAAATCTGATACCCATTTATGATACAGGTCAGGGAGAGATCAGGGATACGAGGAGAATATTTAAACATAATCAACGCAATATACAGCAACCTGACGGCCAGAAACAAATTAAGTGGAGAAGAAAGGTAATTCCACTAAAATAAGGAAGATGAGGATATACACTGCATATAGAATATAGTTCTTCAAGTTCTGATAAAGCAGTAAGACAACAAAAGGCAATCAAGGGGATTCAAATTATAAAGGAAGAAGTCAAACTTATTAGTTGCGAACAATATTAGATTATGTGTAAGTAGCCTCAAAAACTCTACAGGGAAACTCCTACATAGGATAAATACCTTCAGTGAAGTGGCAGGATACAAGGTCAACTCAAAAAAACATCAGTAGCCCCCTATGTACAAATGATGAAGGAGATGAGAAAGAAATCAGAAAAATATCACTTTTGAAAAAAGCCACAAATTACATAAACTATCTTGGGGTAATGTAGAGACACAAAGATGACATTCTAGTATTGGCAATGGCACAATTATCTTTATGGAAGCGACCTCGATGACATAGGTCTTTACCCTTACCAACATGGGGTCACGTAATATCTCTGGCATCCCAGGGTTGGATTATTTTCCAGCAGAAGACTGGTTATAGCTGAACATCATTTTCTGGCCATATGTGCTCTGGTACCTGTCTCTACTGATCAGTGATCAGCCCTAAGTTATTGGGCTTATGTCCCTAACCCACCAACATTTGAGCCTGTCTTTTGGGGAGATACTGATGTGTTAGTGTATACCATCCCAGTATCCTCTCTACTTCTGGGAATAATTTGACTTGTCTGAATAATTGATGGGTCTCAATATAATTTTACTTGTGTGGATAAAAAGAAACCAATAAGATTTGGAAATGGTCCTTGTTTTTCAATGGGATTTCAGCATTGCTTACAACCTGGTATTTAAAATAGGCAGATATCGTACTTATCTTCAAAGACTATGATCATAGTCCATTAATCATACCTGGGATAATATCACAAAAAATAATAAATTGGCATATTCTGTATGTCCAGATTTTACATATTATACTTTAAAATATCAGCAAATTATTTGGAAAACATGTTTGGGAAAATATGGAAAATAATTCAAAAATCAATGGATCAATTGTGGACCATACGGACAGTTTTTTAAAACTTGTTCTGAATGGAATCTTACCACTTGTGACTTGATTAATGTTACCAGGATGAATAGAAATGAGAATAAATGATAAATGGAAAGTTCTCTGGCATTGGGAGAAGGGAGAATAAGTGATGATCACAATGTCTTATTCAGAGTCCTTACTGCTCTGCAGGTGCATATTTGGAAAATCGTAACTGCCTTAAAACCTGTTCACCTTTTTAATGCATCACTTGTTGGAACAGAAGAATGCACTTCTGCTTATATATTTACCTTATATACAAGAGTAATGATACTGCTTGTGTGCTACTACCACATGTATTTTTAATAGGAAGGATCAATTATACTACTGGAATTACTTATGATTAGCAAATGTATTGATGTATTAATTCATCTTAAGTTTAACCCTCATAATAAATCACTTATGATACTAAACAGTAAACACATATTTGTCTACGTGTAAGCTTAGGTAGTTCTTGGTCTCAAAATTCTCTAGATCGTATTGTTATAGAATATTTCAATAAGATATTGAAAAGAAACAAATTCATGTTAGGTTTAGTAATAGCTGCAATTTTTAACCGTATTGCTGTTGTTACTACTGCATATGTGGCTGGTATTGCTTTACATACATCCTTGCAAAAAAAAAAAACACTATAGGGAAATATCATAAAGATTCTCATGAATCTTGATTCAGCAAGTTCAAATATATGCTGGACTTCAGACAGATTGATGTACTTAAGCAATCTGTGGCATGGTTGGGAAACAAATTTGTGTCTTTGCAAGATACAAATAACTGTGTGGAGATTGGAATTCAACCACTTTTTTGAATTAATGATTAGGCTTATAACAATCCCTTACATGAAATCTTTTGGGCAATGCCTATGTTCAATCTTTCAATGATCACTTACATAATGATATAGGACTTTTGCTAAATCATTTCATGATTCAGATGCCTTTAACATTGGACAAATTTTTTGGCGACAAATTTACAGGATTAGGTGCTAGGGGGTTCTTACAGCCTTATACTTTTATTTTGGATTATGAGTTTTATATTCGACAACACAATATACTTTTATTTTGGATTGAGTTTTATATTCAACAACACACAAAATATGTACATACTTTATGGTTAAAGCTCCTTTTGACTTGAAATAAAAATAACATAGGAAACTGGAGACACAGAACTGGCTAAGAGTGCAGGCTCCTCGTGGGACAGGTGAGATGAACTTGGGAAACAGTTGCTTGGCAAATCAAGCATAGATGAAAACAAACTTATCTCAAATGTTCTGTCAGAATCTGGACCCTGGATAAAAGATTGGACTTTGAGCTCATTTCTTCATACCCTACCAGTTATAAAGAACTGCTTTGCTTCTGTATACTTTTTGCCTTGTTTTTATGTACTTGTTTTCATTTTCATTACTGTTATTAATTGAGGTATTGTTTATTGCAAGGAGCGAAGAGTTTCTAATGACCATGTACATGAGTAAAGGGGGGTTTCAGATTTGTGTTAATGCTTTTACTAACCTGAACACTAAGCCATACCATAAACTCGAACCAGAATGATCCCTAAATCCTCATGTGAATATAAACCATAACCTGAACCCTAAAATGTACTTCAAATCAGAAACACAAGACAAAAACCTGAATACTAACCAAAACATGATGCCTAACCGGAACCCTAAACCTTACCCCAAAACTAAACCCTACCCTAACAGAAAACTTAACCCAAACTCGGATCCCTGAAGAAACACTAACAAACCCACTTCCAGAACCTTGACCTGATCCCCAAAAGCAAACCCTTAAACCAGTATCTGAACCCAAACACAAACCATAAACCATACCTTAAATGGAACCCAAACACAAACATGAACACTAAACCAAACGTGAACCCCCTAACTCTAACCAAACTCTAATTCAAACCCCAAGACAAACACATACCATAAGCAAAACAAAAACACTAACAAAACGAGAACTCTAACCATAACACATATCTTAGTCCAAAACTTACTCCACCAAATTAAGAAACACAAAAGGACAATTTTCTGGTTAGGTAACATATACCAAAATTAAAACAGGTGAAAAATTTAAAGACATAAAAACTCCAAGGGTATAGAAGCTGTCATATCCTTGAACATGAACGATCCCTAAATCCTCATGTGAATATAAACCATAACCTTTACCCTAAAATGTACTTCAAATCAGAAACACAGACAAAAACCTGAATACTAACCAAAACATGATCCCTAACCGGAACCCTAAACCTTACCCCAAAACCAATCCCTACCCTAACAGAAAACTTAACCCAAACTCGAATCCCTAAAAAAACACTAACAAACCCACTTCCAGAACCTTGACCTGATCCCCAAAAGCAAACCCCTAAACCAGTATCTGAACTGAACACAAACCATAATCCATACCTTAAATGGAACACCGAACACAAACATGAACAATAAACCAAACTCTAAATCAAACCCGAAGACAAACACATACCATAAGCAAAACCAAAACACTAACAAAAACAAGAACTCTAACCATAACACATATCCTAATCCGAACCTGTACTCCACCAAATTAAGAAACACAAACGAAAAGGACAATTTTCTGGTTAGGTACCATATACCAAAATTAAATCAACAGGTGAAAAATTTAAAGACATATAAACTCCAAGGATATAGAAGCTGTCATAGAAACCCTCACAAACAGAAATATCACAGGAGCAAATAGTTTTATAGTTACTCTGATACCAAAACCACAAAGACTCAAACAAGAAAGAATTACAAACTAATCGTACTTATGAACATGGATGCAACAATACTCCAGAAAATGCTGGCAAACCAAATCCAAGACAACATCAAAAAAATCATTCGTTATAAATTCACCTTCATCACAGAGATGAAAGATAAAACATTCAAAAATCTATTCATGTCATCCATCATATAAATAAACTGAAAGAAAACCACATGACCAACATATTACATACTAAAAAAGCAGTTGACAAAATCTGATACCCATTTATGATAAAGGTCTGGGAGAGATCAGAGATGTGAGGAGAATATCTAAACATAATAAACGCAATATACAGCAACCTGACAGCCAGAAACAAACTAAGTGGAGAAGAAAGGTAATTCCACTAAAATAAGGAAGATGAGGATGTACACTCCATATAGAATATAGTTCTTCAAGTTCTGATAAAGCAGTAAGACAACAAAAGGCAATCAAGGGGATTCAAATTATGAAGGAAGAAGTCAAACTTATTATTTGCGAACAATAAGTATTAGATTATGTGTAAGTAGCCTCAAAAACTCTACAGGGAAACTCCTACATAGGATAAATACCTTCAGTGAAGTGGCAGGATACAAGGTCAACTCAAAAAAACATCAGTAGCCCCCTATGTACAAATGATAAATGAGTTGAGAAAGAAATAAGAGAAACATCACTTTTGAAAAAAGCCACAAATTACATAAACTATCTTGGGGTAATGTAGAGACACAAAGAAAACATTCTAGTATTGGCAATGGCACAATTATCTTTATGGAAGCGACCTCGACGACATAGGTCTTACCCTTACCAACATGGGGTCACGTGAGATCTCTGGCATCCCAGGGTTGGATTATTTTCCAGCAGTCTAGAAGACCGGTTATGGCTGAACATCTTTTTCTGGCCATATATGATCTGGTATCTGTCTCTTCTGAACAGTGATCAGCTGTAAATTATTGGGCTTATATCCCTAACCCACCAACATTTGAGCCTGTCTTTTGGGGAGATACTGATGTGTTAGTGTATACCATCCCAGTATCCTCTCTCCTTCTTGGAATAATTTGACTTGTCTGAATAATTGACGGGTATCAATATAATTTTACTTGTGTGGATGAAAAGAAACCAATAGGATTTGGAAATGGTCCTTGTTTTCCAATGGGATTTCAGCATTGCTTACAAACTGGTATTTAAAATAGGCAGATATTGTACTTATCTTCAAAGACTATGATCATAGTCTATTTATCATACCTGGGATAATATCACAGAAAATTAGAAAATGGCATATTCTGTATGTCCAGATTTTACATATTATATTTTAAAATATCACCAAATTATTTGGAAAACATGTTTGGCCAAATTTGGAAAATGATTCAAAAATCAATGGATCAATTATGGACCATACGGTCAATTTTTTAAAACTTATTCTAAATGGAATCTTACCACTTGTGATTTGCTCAGTGTTACCAGGATGAATTTAGATGAGAATATATGATAAATGGAAGCAGTTTTCTGGCACTGGGAGAAGGAAGTCATTGATGATCGCATGGCCTTACTCACAGTCCTTAATGCACTGCAGATGCATATTTGGAAAATCGTAACTGTCTTAAAACCTGTTCAGCTTTTTAATGCATCATTTGTTGGAACATAATGCACTTCTGCTTATATATTTACCGTATATACAAGAGTAATGTTACTGCTAGTGTGCTACTACCACATATATTTTTAATAGGAAGAATAAATATTACTGGAATTACTTTTCATCTTAAGTTTAACCCTCATAATCAATCACTTATGATACTGAACAGTAAACACATATTTGTCTACGTGTAAGCTTAGGTAGTTATTGGTCTCAAAATTCTCTAGATCGTATTGTTATAGAATATTTCTAGATATTGAAAAAAACAAAATTCATGTTAGGTTTAGTAATAGCTGCAATTTTTAACTGTATTGCTGTTGTTACTACTGCATATGTGGCTGGTATTGCTTTACATACATCCTTGCAAAAAAAACACTATAGGGAAATGGCATAAAGATTCTCATGAATCTTGATTCAGCAAGTTCAAATATATGCTGGACTTCAGACAGATTGATGTACTTAAGCAATCTGTGGCATGGTTGGGAAACAAATTTGTGTCTTTGCAAGATACAAATAACTGTGTGGAGATTGGAATTCAACCACTTTTTTGAATTAATGATTAGGCTTATAACAATCCCTTACATGAAATCTTTTGGGCAATGCCTATGTTCAATCTTTCAATGATCACTTACATAATGATATAGGACTTTTGCTAAATCATTTCCTGATTCAGATGCCTTTAACATTGGACAAATTTTTTGGTGGCAAATTTACAGGATTAGGTGCTAGGGGGTTCTTACAACCTTATACTTTTATTTTGGATTATGAGTTTTATATTCGACAACTCCTTATACTTTTATTTTGGATTGAGTTTTATATTCAACAACACACAAAATATGTACATACTTTATGGTTAAAGCTCCTTTAGACTTGAAATAAAAATAACATAGGAAACTGGAGACACAGAACTGGCTAAGAGTGCAGGCTCCTCGTGGGACAGGTGAGATGAACTTGGGACACAGTTGCTTGGCAAATCAAGCATAGATGAAAACAAACTTATCTCAAATGTTCTGTCAGAATCTGGACCCTGGATAAAAGATTGGACTTTGAGCTCATTTCTTCATACCCTACCAGTTATAAAG
Organism: Arvicola amphibius; assembly: GCF_903992535.2. Classification (NCBI taxonomy): domain Eukaryota; kingdom Metazoa; phylum Chordata; class Mammalia; order Rodentia; family Cricetidae; genus Arvicola; species Arvicola amphibius. Next base: position 7,689 of record NW_024582249.1, on the reverse strand, counting down.
AACTGCTTTGCTTCTGTATACTTTTTGCCTTGTTTTTATGTACTTGTTTTCATTTTCATTACTGTTATTAATTGAGGTATTGTTTATTGCAAGGAGCGAAGAGTTTCTAATGACCATGTACATCAGTAAAGGGGGGTTTCAGATTTGTGTTAATGCTTTTACTAACCTTAACACTAAGCCATACCATAAACTCGAACCAGAATGATCCCTAAATCCTCATGTGAATATAAACCATAACCTGAACCCTAAAATGTACTTCAAATCAGAAACACAAGACAAAAACCTGAATACTAACCAAAACATGATGCCTAACCGGAACCCTAAACCTTACCCCAAAACTAAACCCTACCCTAACAGAAAACTTAACCCAAACTCGGATCCCTGAAGAAACACTAACAAACCCACTTCCAGAACCTTGACCTGATCCCCAAAAGCAAACCCTTAAACCAGTATCTGAACCCAAACACAAACCATAAACCATACCTTAAGTGGAACCCAAACACAAACATGAACACTAAACCAAACGTGAACCCCCTAACTCTAACCAAACTCTAATTCAAACCCCAAGACAAACACATACCATAAGCAAAACAAAAACACTAACAGAAACGAGAACTCTAACCATAACACATATCTTAATCCAAAACTTACTCCACCAAATTAAGAAACACAAAAGGACAATTTTCTGGTTAGGTAACATATACCAAAATTAAAACAGGTGAAAAATTTAAAGACATAAAAACTCCAAGGATATAGAAGCTGTCATATCCTTGAACATGAACGATCCCTAAATCCTCATGTGAATATAAACCATAACCTTTACCCTAAAATGTACTTCAAATCAGAAACACAGACAAAAACCTGAATACTAACCAAAACATGATCCCTAACCGGAACCCTAAACCTTACCCCAAAACCAATCCCTACCCTAACAGAAAACTTAACCCAAACTCGAATCCCTAAAAAAACACTAACAAACCCACTTCCAGAACCTTGACCTGATCCCCAAAAGCAAACCCCTAAACCAGTATCTGAACTGAACACAAACCATAATCCATACCTTAAATGGAACACCGAACACAAACATGAACAATAAACCAAACTCTAAATCAAACCCGAAGACAAACACATACCATAAGCAAAACCAAAACACTAACAAAAACAAGAAGTATAACTATAACACATATCCTAATCCGAACCTGTACTCCACCAAATTAAGAAACACAAAAGGACAATTTTCTGGTTAGGTACCATATACCAAAATTAAATCAACAGGTGAAAAATTTAAAGACATATAAACTCCAAGGATATAGAAGCTGTCATAGAAACCCTCACAAACAGAAATATCACAGGAGCAAATAGTTTTATAGTTACTCAAAACCACAAAGACTCAAACAAGAAAGAATTACAAACTAATCGTACTTATGAACATGGATGCAACAATACTCCAGAAAATGCTGGCAAACCAAATCCAAGACAACATCAAAAAAATCATTCGTTATAAATTCAACTTCATCCCAGAAATGCAAGATAAAACATTCAAAAATCAATTCATGTCATCCATCATATAAATAAACTGAAAGAAAAGCACATGACCAACATATTACATACTAAAAAAGCAGTTTACAAAATCTGATACCCATTTATGATAAAGGTCTGGGAGAGATCAGAGATGTGAGGAGAATATCTAAACATAATAAAAGCAATATACAGCAACCTGACAGCCAGAAACAAACTAAGTGGAGAAGAAAGGTAATTCCACTAAAATAAGGAAGATGAGGATGTACACTCCATATAGAATATAGTTCTTCAAGTTCTGATAAAGCAGTAAGACAACAAAAGGCAATCACGGTGATTCAAATTATGAAGGAAGAAGTCAAACTTATTATTTGCGAACAATAAGTATTAGATTATGTGTAAGTAGCCTCAAAAACTCTACAGGGAAACTCCTACATAGGATAAATACCTTCAGTGAAGTGGCAGGATACAAGGTCAACTCAAAAAAACATCAGTAGCCCCCTATGTACAAATGATAAATGAGTTGAGAAAGAAATAAGAGAAACATCACTTTTGAAAAAAGCCACAAATTACATAAACTATCTTGGGGTAATGTAGAGACACAAAGAAAACATTCTAGTATTGGCAATGGCACAATTATCTTTATGGAAGCGACCTCGACGACATAGGTCTTACCCTTACCAAAATGGGGTCACGTGAGATCTCTGGCATCCCAGGGTTGGATTATTTTCCAGCAGTCTAGAAGACCGGTTATGGCTGAACATCTTTTTCTGGCCATATATGATCTGGTATCTGTCTCTTCTAAACAGTAATCAGCTGTAAATTATTGGGGTTATGCCCCTAACCCACCAACATTTGAGCCTGTCTTTTGGGGAGATACTGATGTGTTAGTGTATACCATCCCAATATCCTCTCTACTTCTGGGAATAATTTGACTTATCTGAATAATTTTGATGGGTCAATATAATTTTACTTGTGTGGATAAAAAGAAACCAATAGGATTTGGAAATGGTCCTTGTTTTCCAATGGGATTTCAGCATTGCTTACAAACTGGTATTTAAAATAGGCAGATATTGTACTTATCTTCAAAGACTATGATCATAGTCTATTAATCATACCTGGGATAATATCACAGAAAATTAAAAAATGGCATATTCTGTATGTCCAGATTTTACATATTATATTTTAAAATATCACCAAATTATTTGGAAAACATGTTTGGCCAAATTTGGAAAATGATTCAAAAATCAATGGATCAATTATGGACCATACGGTCAATTTTTTAATACTTATTCTAAATGGAATCTTACCACTTGTGATTTGCTCAGTGTTACCAGGATGAATTTAGATGAGAATATATGATAAATGGAAGCAGTTTTCTGGCACTGGGAGAAGGAAGTCATTGATGATCGCATGGCCTTACTCACAGTCCTTAATGCACTGCAGATGCATATTTGGAAAATCGTAACTGTCTTAAAAACTGTTCAGCTTTTTAATGCATCATTTGTTGGAACATAATGCACTTCTGCTTATATATTTACCGTATATACAAGAGTAATGTTACTGCTAGTGTGCTACTACCACATATATTTTTAATAGGAAGAATAAATATTACTGGAATTACTTTTCATCTTAAGTTTAACCCTCATAATCAATCACTTATGATACTGAACAGTAAACACATATTTGTCTACGTGTAAGCTTAGGTAGTTATTGGTCTCAAAATTCTCTAGATCGTATTGTTATAGAAAAGAACAAAATTCATGTTAGGTTTAGTAATAGCTGCAATTTTTAACTGTATTGCTGTTGTTACTACTGCATATGTGGCTGGTATTGCTTTACATACATCCTTGCAAAAAAAAACACTATAGGGAAATGGCATAAAGATTCTCATGAATCTTGATTCAGCAAGTTCAAATATATGCTGGACTTCAGACAGATTGATGTACTTAAGCAATCTGTGGCATGGTTGGGAAACAAATTTGTGTCTTTGCAAGATACAAATAACTGTGTGGAGATTGGAATTCAACCACTTTTTTGAATTAATGATTGGGCTTATAACAATCCCTTACATGAAATCTTTTGGGCAATGCCTATGTTCAATCTTTCAATGATCACTTACATAATGATATAGGACTTTTGCTAAATCATTTCCTGATTCAGATGCCTTTAACATTGGACAAATTTTTTGGTGGCAAATTTACAGGATTAGGTGCTAGGGGGTTCTTACAACCTTATACTTTTATTTTGGATTATGAGTTTTATATTCGACAACTCCTTATACTTTTATTTTGGATTGAGTTTTATATTCAACAACACACAAAATATGTACATACTTTATGGTTAAAGCTCCTTTAGACTTGAAATAAAAATAACATAGGAAACTGGAGACACAGAACTGGCTAAGAGTGCAGGCTCCTCGTGGGACAGGTGAGATGAACTTGGGACACAGTTGCTTGGCAAATCAAGCATAGATGAAAACAAACTTATCTCAAATGTTCTGTCAGAATCTGGACCCTGGATAAAAGATTGGACTTTGAGCTCATTTCTTCATACCCTACCAGTTATAAAGAACTGCTTTGCTTCTGTATACTTTTTGCCTTGTTTTTATGTACTTGTTTTCATTTTCATTACTGCTATTAATTGAGGTATTGTTTATTGCAAGGAGCGAAGAGTTTCTAATGACCATGTACATGAGTAAAGGGGGGTTTCAGATTTGTGTTAATGCTTTTTACTAACCTGAACACTAAGCCATACCATAAACTCGAACCAGAATGATCCCTAAATCCTCATGTGAATATAAACCATAACCTGAACCCTAAAATGTACTTCAAATCAGAAACACAGACAAAAACCTGAATACTAACCAAAACATGATGCCTAACCGGAACCCTAAACCTTACCCCAAAACCAAACCCTACCCTAACAGAAAACTTAACCCAAACTCGGATCCCAAAAGAAACACTAACAAACCCACTTCATGAACCTTGACCTGATCCCCAAAAGCAAACCCCTAAACCAGTATCTGAACCCAAACACAAACCATAAACCATACCTTAAATGGAACCCAAACACAAACATGAACACTAAACCAAACGTGAACCCCCTAACTCTACCAAACTCTAAATCAAACCCGAAGACAAACACATACCATGAGCAAAACCAAAACACTAACAAAAACTAGAACTATAACCATAACACATCTTAATCAGAACCTGTACTCCAAATTAAGAAACACAAAAGGACAATTTTCTGGTTAGGTACCATATACCAAAATTAAATCAACAGGTGAAAAATTTAAAGACATATAAACTCCAAGGATATAGAACCTGTCATAGAAACCCTCACAAACAGAAATATCACAGGAGCAAATAGTTTTATAGTTACTCTGATACCAAAACCACAAAGACTCAAACAAGAGAGAATTACAAACTAATCGTACTTATGAACATGGATGCAACAATACTCCAGAAAATGCTGGCAAACCAAATCCAAGACAACATCAAAAAATCCTTCATAATCAAATCACCTTCATCCCAGAGATGCAAGAAACATAAAATTCAAAAATCTATTCATGTCATCCATCATATAAATAAACTGAAAGAAAAGCATGACCAACATATTACATACTAAAAAAGCAGTTTACAAAATCTGATACCCATTTATGATACAGGTCAGGGAGAGATCAGGGATACGAGGAGAATATTTAAACATAATAAACGCAATATACAGCAACCTGAGAGCCAGAAACAAACTAAGTGGAGAAGAAAGGTAATTCCACTAAAATAAGGAAGATGAGGATATACACTCCAAATAGAATATAGTTCAAGTTCTGATAAAGCAGTAAGACAACAAAAGGCAATCACGGTGATTCAAATTATAGAGGAAGAAGTCAAACTTATTATTTGCGAACAATAAGTATTAGATTATGTGTAAGTAGCCTCAAAAACTCTACAGGGAAACTCCTACATAGGATAAATACCTTCAGTGAAGTGGCAGGATACAAGGTCAACTCAAAAAAACATCAGTAGCCCCCTATGTACAAATGATAAAGTAGTTGAGAAACAAATAAGAGAAAAATCACTTTTGAAAAAAGCCACAAATTACATAAACTATCTTGGGGTAATGTAGAGACACAAAGAAGACATTCTAGCATTGGCAATGGCAAAATTATATTTATGGAAGCGACCTCGACGACATAGGTCTTTACACTTACCAACATGGAGTCATGTGAGATCTCTTGCATTCCAGGGTCGGATTATTTTCCAGCAGTCCAGAAGACAGGTATGGCTGACCATCTTTTTCTGGCAATATGTGCTCTGGTATCTGTCTCTTCTGTTCGGTGATCAGCTGTAAGTTATTAGGTTTATGTACCTAACCCACCAACATTTGAGCCTGTCTTTTGGGGAGATACTGATGTGTTAGTGTATACCATCCCAGTATCCTCTCTCCTCCTAGGAATAATTTGACTTATCTGAATAATTTTGATGGGACTCAATATAATTTTAATTGTGTGGATAAAACGTAACCAGGGATTTGGAAATAGTCCTTGTTTTTCAATGGGGTTTCAGCATTGATTAAAACCTGTTATTTAATATAGGCAGATATCTTCAAAGACTCTGCTCATAGTCCATTAATCATACCTGGGATAATATCACAGAAAATTATGAATTGGCATATTCTATATGTCCAGATTTTATATATTATATCTTATAATATCAGCCATTTATTTGGAAAACTTGTTTGGGAAAATATGGAAAATAATTCAAAAATCAATGGATCAATTGTGGCCCATATGGTGAATTTCGTAACACTTGTTCTGAATGGAATCTTACCACTTGTGACTTGATTAATGTTACCAGGATGAATAGAAATGAGAATAAATGATAAATGGAAAGTTTTCTGGCATTGGGAGAAGGGAGAGTCAGTGATGATCTCATGGCCTTATTCACAGTCCTTACTGAAATACAGACGCATATTTGGAAAATCATAACTGCCTTAAAACATGTTCAGCTTTTTAATGCATCACTTGTTGGAACAGAAGAATTCACTTCTGCTTATATATTTACCTTATATACAAGAGTAATCTTACTGCTTGTGTGCTACTACCATATGTATTTTTATTTGGAAGAATCAATTTTACTACTGGAATTAGTTATGATTAGCAATTGCATTCATGTATTAATTCCTCTTAAGTTTACCCTCAAAATGAATCCCTTATGATACTACATCAGTGAACACATATTTGTCTACATGTAAACTTAGGTCATTCTTGGGCTCAAAATTCTCTGGACCATACTGTTATAGAATTCTTTTATAAGATATTTAAAAAATCCAAATTTATGTTAGGTTTAGTAATAGCTGTACTTTTTAACCTTATTGCTGTTGTTGCTACAGCTCATGTGGCTGTCGTGCTTTACATACATTCTTGCAGGCTTATGGGGCTGTGGTGCTTTACATACATTCTTACAGGCTTATGGGGCTGCTGTGCTTTACATACATTCTTGCAGGCTTATGGGGCTGTGGTGCTTTACATACATACTTGCAGGCTTATGGGGCTTTTGTGCTTTACATACATTCTTGCAGGCTTATGTGAATGTTGTGCTTTACGTACACTGGAACAGAAGAATGCACTTCTGCTTATATATTTATCCTTATATACAAGAGTAATGTTACTGCTTGTGTGCTACCATATGTATTTTTATTTGGAAGAATCAATTTTACTACTGGAATTAGTTATGATTAGCAATTGCATTCATGTATTAATTGCTCTTAAGTTTACCCTCAAAATGAATCCCTTATGATACTACATCAGTGAACACATATTTGTCTACATGTAAACTTAGGTCATTCTTGGGCTCAAAATTCTCTGGACCATACTGTTATAGAATTCTTCTATAAGATATTTAAAAAATCCAAATTTATGTTAGGTTTAGTAATAGCTGTACTTTTTAACCTTATTGCTGTTGTTGCTACAGCTCATGTGGCTGTCGTGCTTTACATACATTCTTGCAGGCTTATGGGGCTGTGGTGCTTTACATACATTCTTGCAGGCTTATGGGGCTGTTGTGCATTACATACATTCTAGCAGGCTTATGGGGCTGTTGTGCTTTACTTACATTCTTGCAGGCTTATGTGAATGTTGTGCTTTACGTACATTGGAACAGAAGA
>NW_024582248.1:0-28390 GCF_903992535.2 Arvicola amphibius | reverse complement strand
TCCTGCAGACAGTGAGGTCCCCTTGCAGGCCAAGCAGCTCTCAGACAAAGGCCTACCTTGCTCCGGGCAGTCAAATGAAGGAGGGGACCTCCCACCGGCCTGGGTGCACTCAATTCCAGGTCCCCAGAGCCCAAACAGGCTGAGCTGTGGGATTTTGTGGCCCCAAAGACGGGAGGATGAGGCAGGGGGAGGGGGGGGAGGATTCTGGGTGCAAGCTGGGAAGGGACAGGAAGAGAGAGGCAGTATCCGGGGAGAATAACCCCTGCAGGAAGAGCAGGAAGTGTGCTGGTGGCAGGGGGAGTTGTGGAGAGTCGGTGGTCCCTCTCCGGGCAGCTGCCGCGGTTAGGGCACTCACTCCTCACTCACCCCAAAGAATGATGGATCCTTCTGCAGACTGTGAGGTCCCCTTGCAGGCCAAGCAGCTCTCAGACAAAGGCCTACCTTGCTCCGGGCAGTCAAATGAAGGAGGGGACCTCCCACCGGCCTGGGTGCACTCAATTCCAGGTCCCCAGAGCCCAAACAGGCTGAGCTGTGGGATTTTGTGGCCCCAAAGACGGGAGGATGAGGCAGGGGGAGGGGGGGAGGATTCTGGGTGCAAGCTGGGAAGGGACCAGACCTTCTTAACTGATATTTTGGGCCTTATTCTCCTGGAGTCCTTTAGTCCTCTGTTTCCTACAAGCCTTCTTCCCCCACCTTTGGCAGGGTTTCCTGGACTCCGCCTAATTGCTTCTGTGAATCCTCTCAGATGACTTTCAGTCTAGGCACCGACCTATCTAATTGTATAACAGAATATTACCAGAATACCATTAACATCATTAGGATTTTTGTTGTTGTTCAGAAGTGTTTGGTTTTACTCTAGGTCTATGGGCCACCCAGATTCTGGTTCCTGACTCTCCAGGCAGTATTGGGCACTGGCTTCCTCTAAAAGCTTGGACATCAAGTTAGAGTAGTCGTTGGTTGGTTATTCCCACAAGCTCTGAGCCACCATCGCCCCAGCACATCTTGCAGGCAGTACAGGTGGAGCCAATCATTGACCTTCAGCTTTGTGTGTGTGTGTGTGTGTGTGTGCGTGTGTGTGTGTGTGAGAGAGAGAGAGAGAGAGAGAGAGAGAGAGAGAGAGAGAGAGAGAGAGAGAGAGAGAGAGAGAAGGACCTATATAATTATACAAATGCTGGTTTAGCTTAGCAGCCCATACAATGAAATGTCTCTTTGTACTTACCTTTTATACAGTCAAAAAATTTAAAGAAAACAAAAATTTACATAATCCAGACTCTCTGTGTATAGTCTATCTTTACATGGCTTATTCTTCTTTACTCCTTTTAATCTATGACTCAATTTCTTCAAAGATTTTTTAAACAATTTATTTCTTTTTCAACTTTCTATACTTTTTCTTCTATCTCACAAACCTATGTACATTTATCTAACACTGTGACTCATTTAGAGTTCTTTTATATCTGAATCTGTCCTTATTTTGTTATCTATAATTCTTTACTGTCTTGAAGAGCTTTTAAAGTGGTAAGCAGCTTGGTTGCAGCTCTTTTAGATGCTGGCTCTGCCTCTCTCCACTTTTAAAATGGTGGAGTACCATTACTTCCAGTTCTGGGGCCTCCAGGTAGGAGCTGAGCTCAGCACTTTAACTCTGAGAATGAGTGTGAAGCATAAACCCCTTGCATCTGAGTAATAGCTAAATAAGCCCTGCAGCACTCTGCACTGCCTGGAAATATCTTTGTGTATAGTGGCAGGAATCTGCCATGCTTTCCAGCCTGTGCAATCCTAGCAGACCTGATCCTTCCACCTCCCCAGGCTTAGAGCACTGAGCCATGGGCATGGCCTCAGCTACTTTACTCCCAACCCCAGTGGGCATACAAACACCCGTGCACAAATGCATTTCAAATGCTCCATAGCCATAGTTTGTACTGGCAGCTTGGCCAAGGGAGCCTCATTTTAAAACTGCAGTTTTTTTTTCTACTATGGCTGAATCAGGAACACGTCTCTTAAAGGAGCCACATCTCTCCTTGCTTCTAGCAAAAAGAGCTCACCCAAGAAAATGCTGCTACCAAACCATGCTTAATTCTGTTGTTTTGTGTCTAGGATTACTTTTTAAGTTTTCTCAGGTTTTTATGTGGATGCAGTTACCCATGTTGGTGCGCCAGGTTGTTGGAAGAAGGAAGTAGCCTTCTTCCTCCCATTCCATAGGCCAAGCCAGTTTTCTTTACTTGTTAACCAATAAAGTAAACACATAGACAGAAGGTCCTCCCACACACCGCACACACACACACACACACACACACACACACACACACACACACACCAGGTATAAAAAAATGTAAGTTTAAATTCACCTTACTCTACCATTAAAGTTTCCACAAAAGTGGTTCTCACATATTGGAATACCTATGGCTGAAATTATCTTTTCAAAAGAATAAATCATCTCAGTTTTACACAAAAGCATAGTAGGAAGCATAGTAGAATATTTCAAATACTTTGTGGTTTATTTTAAATCATTTTGAACTGAGTCCTGTAATAAGAGTCAGGAAACTTGAGAAAGAAAATTGTTTCCTCATTATGCCCTAAGTTTTATAATGCTGGAGACTGTTCTGTCCATGAATGAATATTTCTATGGACATTATTTTCCTGTTCAAAGCTACCCTGGATAAATAGTGTAAGTAGGAGTTCAAAGTTTGACAGAAAGAAAGATCATAGAAAAACTATGTTACTAAAAAATAAATTATGTATTCAAAACTTTAATTAAATGAAAATTGCAATATTTGTGGAACTGGAGTGACAACTCAGTAGCTAACCCCTCATACAGCTCTTGGAGTCACTCACAAACCACCTTTGACTCCAGTTCCAGGGAATCTGATGACTTCTGCAACATAAACATAAAATGTATAAAAAATACATTTGTGTGTGTGTGTGTGTGTGTATGTGTGTGTGTCTGAGTGAGTGAGTGTACTTGAGTGTATGTGTATACATTTGTTTGTGTATGTATTTTTCTATGTGTATGTGCTTGTGCATACACATATATGCATACATGTTTGTGTGTGTATGAGTATATGTATATTCACACATGTGAAAAAATGTGTATGTGCTCATGGAAAATCTACACATAAAATAAAATCAAAACACTAAAAATAAATAAACTTTCAAACACTAAAAAAAGAAATTCATGAAAACAAAAAAAGTGGAAGGAAATGAATAAAACTGTTCAAAACCTGAAATTTGGAAATAGAATTAATGAAGAGAACTCATTCTGAAAAAAAATATGGAATGAAAAATTTAAGAACTTAAACAGGCATCACAGAGGCAAGCTTGCCCAATACAAAACATAAAAGGAAGAATCTCACTTATTGAAGGTAACATAGAAGAAATGAATACATCAATCAAAGAAAATGTTATATCTAAAAAATTTCTAGCACAAAATGGCTAGGAAATCTGGGACACTATAAAAATACCATTTAAATAAACAATAGGAATCAAGGAATGAGAAGAAACATAGGTCAATGTCACAGAAAATATTTTTGACAAAATCATAGAAAAAAATTCCCCTATTTATTTATTAAGGAAGGTAAAGCCTGACAAACTACAAGAAGCATACAGATCAGAAAGTTTTTGGACCACAGAAGAAAGTCCACTTGACCCTTAATAATCAAAACTCTAAACGTCCAGAACAAAGGGAGAATATTAAAAGCTGCAAAAAATAAAGAACAAGTAACATACTAAGGGAGGTCTATTAGAATGGCATCTGACTTTAAAAGGCCTAAAATATTGTGCATCATTTAGAGTAAAGGCAACCACAAATGCCTGGCCAGACTACCATATCCACCAAAACTTTTAATTACCTTAAATGAGAAAACTAAGACATTCCATGATAAAGCCAAATTTAAGCAATATCTACTTACAAACCTAGCTATATAAAAGGCTCTAGAAGGACAAATAAATCCTAAAGTGCACCCAAGAAAACACAAGGAATGGTGAGTTACAAGAACAACCAATCAAAAGAGAATAGAAGAAACATACACAAGCATACCAACACTGCCACAACCACCACCAGCAACATCACCACCAATAACAGTGACAACCACCACAATAACAAAATAATGGGAAAAAACTATTGCTCGTCGCTATCTCTTCAACATCAATAATTTCAATATCCTAATTTAAAAGGCACAAAATAATCAAGTGGATGTTGTTGTAAGAGGAGGGGTCGCTTGATTGTCCCAGCCACCTGACTTGATTAGACCCAAAATAATCACACATAACTATATTAATTAAATCACGGCTTTGACCCATTAGCTCTAGCTTCTTATTGGCTAACTCTCATATCTTAATTTAACCCATCTCCATTAATCTGTGTATCACCACAACGTTGTGGCCTACCAGCAAAGTTTCAGCATGTCTATCTCCAGTGACAGATCCATGACATCTCTCTGACTTTGCCTTCTTTCTCCCAGCTTTCAGCTTCAACTTCCTCACCTACATAAGTTCTGCCCTATCAACAGGCCAAGGCAGTTTCTTTATTCATTAACCAAGAAAAGCAATACCCAAATAGAAGGACCTCCCACACCAGGATGTGAAAAAGATCTATCCTTCTGCTACATCCAAGCAGCATAAAGATATACAAAATGATATTATAAACAATTAGACCTGAGAAGCAATTTAGTATAGCCATTTGAATAGACTACAAATCAAAACTAATCAAAAAATAGGAAAAATTATCCACCAACATAACATTTGAATTCTTAATATCTATGTCCAAGGGTATCCAAATTTATAAAGGAAACATGGCTGTAGCTTATATAATATAATAATCCCCACACTAAGATAATGGGAGATCGCAATACTCCATTCCTGTTGAGAGATAGGCTATCTAGACAAAAACTAAGCATATAACACCTGATGCTAACTTATGTTATAAAGCAAGTGGACCTAACAGAGATTTACAGAACATTACAACCAAGCAACTAAAGAATATACCTTCTTTTCTGCACCTCACGCAGCTTTTTCAAAACTTAACCATGTACTCAGACACAAAGGAAAGCTCAACAGATAAAGTAAAACTGATATAATAGCCTGCACCCTACTTGATTACTACAGATTAATGCTAGATATCAAGAGCAATGGAAATAACTGAAAGCTTAAAAATTCATGTAAACTGAAATACTACAGAAAGAAAAATGGAGAAACATAGAAATTAAGAAAGAAATTAAATACTTTCTAGCATACAATGAAAATGAATAGATCACATACCCACAATTGTAGGGCACAATGGAAGCAGATCCCTGAACATGGTGGACAATGAGGGCTGCTGAGAAGCCAAGGACAATGGCACTGGGTTTTTGTTTTTGTTTTTTTTTTTGGTGTTATTTTTTTTCTACTCATTTTTTTATTAAAGATTTCCATCTCCTCCCCCTTCCCTCCCCTCCCTTCCACCCATACCCCCACTCCACCCCTCTCCAAGACAAAGAGCCATCAGTGTTCCCTTCACTATGTTAAGTCCAAGGTCCTCCCAGCTCCCCCTAAGTCCAGGAAGGTGAGCAACCAAACTGACAAGGTTCACAGTGAGCCCGTCCATGCTATAGAGTTCATGTTCATTGCCGTTGTCCTTGGTTTCTCAGTCCTCCTCCATCGTCAGCCACATTCAGAGAGTCCGGTTTGGTCCCCTGTTCCATCAGTCCCATTCCAACTGGACTTGGTGGTCTCCCGTTAGACCTGTCCCACTGCCTCAATTGGTAAACGCACTCCTCACGGTCCTGACTTCCTTGCTCATGATCTCCCTCCTTTTGCGTCTCATCGGGACCTTGAGATCTCAGTCCGGTGCTCCTATGTGGGGCTCTGTCATTTTCTCCATCCAATGCCAGGTGAAGGTTCTATGGTGATTTGCAAGATATTCATGAGTATGGCAATAGGATCTGTACATTTCTGGCACCCTCTCCTCAGCTGCCCAAGGAACTAGCTGGGGGCGTCTTCCTGGACACCTGGGAACCCCTCTAGAGTCAAGTCTCTGCCAACCCTAGAATGGCTCCCTTAATTAAGATATATAATTCCTTGTTCCCATATCCACTTTTCCTATATCCCAACCATTATATTCCCCCAGCTCTTCCCATCCTACACTTCACACTTTTCTCTCTCCATCTCCCCCTCCCCCATCACACTCCACCCCCATGTTCCCATTTTTTGTCCGGCAATCTTGTCTACTTCCAGTATCCAGGAGGCTAACTATATGTTTTTCTTGGGGTTCACCTTCTTATATAGCTTCTCTAGGATTTTTTACGAATTATAGGCTCGATGTCCTTTATTTATGGCTAGAAACCAATTATGAGTGAGTACATCCCATGTTCATCTTTTTGGGCCTGGGTTACCTCACTCAGGATGGTGTTTTCTATTTCCATCCATTTGCCTGAAAAATTCAAGATGTCATTGTTTTTTACTGCCGAGTAGTACTCTAATATGTATATATTCCATACTTTCTTCATCCATTTTTCCACTGAAGGGCATCTAGGTTGTTTCCAGGTTCTGGCTATTACAAATAATGCTGCTATAAACATAGTTGAACAAATGTTTTTGTAATATGATTGGGCATCTCTTGGGTAAATTCCCAAGAGTGGGATTGCTGAGTCCTGGGGTAGGTGGATCCCAAATTTCCTGAGAAACCTCCACACTGCTTTCCAAAGCGGTTGCACAAGTGTGCATTCCCACCAGCAATGGATGAGTGTACCCCTTACTCCACAACCTCTCCAGCAAAGGTTATCATTGGTGTTTTTGATTTAGCCATTCTGACAGGTGTAAGATGGTATCTCAAAGTTGTTTTGATTTGCATTTCCCTGATTGCTAAGGAGGTTGAGCCTGACTTTAAGTGTCTTTTGGCCATTCGAACTTCTTCTGTTGAGAATTCTCTGTTCAGTTCAGTGCCCCATTTTTTAATTGGGTTCATTAGCATTTTAAAGTCTAGTCTCTTGAGTTCCTTATATATTTTGGAGATCAGACCTTTGTCTGTTGCGGGGTTGGTGAAGATCTTTTCCCAGTCAGTAGGCTTTTTGTCTTAGTGACAGTGTCCTTTGCTTTACAGAAGCTGCTCAGCTTCAGGAGGTCCCATTTAATCAATGTTGCCCTTAATGTCTGTGCTGCTGGGGCTATACATAGGAAGCGGTCTCCTGTGCCCAAATGTTGTAGAGTACTTCCCACTTTCTCCTCTAACAGGTTCAGTGTGTTCAGATTGATATTGAGGTCTTTAATCCATTTGGACTTGAGTTTTGTGCATGGTGATAGACACGGATCTACTTTCATTCTTCTACAGGTTAACATCCAGTTATGCCAGCACCATTTGTTGAAGATGCTTTCTTTCTTCCATTGTGTGCTTTTAGCTCCTTTATCAAAAATCGGGTGTTCATAGGTTTGTGGGTTAAGATCTGGGTCTTCTATACAATTCCATTGGTCGACTTCTCTGTTTTTATGCCAATACCAAGCTGTTTTCAATACTGTAGCTCTGTAATAGAGTTTGAAGTCAGGGATGGTAATGCCTCCAGAAGTTCCTTTATTGTATAAGATTGTTTTGGCTATCCTGGGTTTCTTGTTTTTCCATATAAAGTTGATTATTGTCCTCTCAAGATCTGTGAAGAATTTTGATGGGATCTTTAAGGGGATTGCATTAAATCTATAGATTGGCACTGGGTTTTGATCCTACTGCATGTACTGGCTTTGGGGGGTCTAGACCTGGATGGAGGGGGAGGACCTTGGACTTCCCACAGGGCAGGAAACCCTTACTGCTCTTCAGACTGGAGAGGGAAGGGGCAGGGAGTCGGGGGAGGGAGAGGGAAATGGGAGGTGGGGAGGAGGCGAAATTTTTTAATAAAAAATAAAAAATAGTATTAATTACAAACATGAAAAAATGGAGAGCACTCATACTAGGAACTGAACAGGACCTTTGAAATCTCTAGATCAAAGAGAACAAATCACACTCAAAAGGAGTAGACTGCAAGAAGTAATCATACTCAGGACTCAAATTAATGTAATAGAAAGAAAGAAAAAAGGAAAGAAAGAAAGAAAGGAAGGAAGGAAGGAAGGAAGGAAGGAAGAAAGGAAGGAAGGAAAAGGGAAGAAAGGAAAAAAGGAAAGAAGACTAAAAACAATACAAATAATCAAAAAACAGGAGTAGGTTCTTTGAGAAAGTCAAGAATGACAAAAGCTTAACCAAATTAACTAAAAGGTAGAGACAAGATCAAAATTAACAAACTTAGAAATAAAAGGGAGAACAAAACAGACATTTAGAAAATTCAGAGAATCATAAGGACATGTTTTACAAAACCTTACTTCATCAAATTGGAAAGTCTAAAAGAAATGGATAGTATTTTTCTTTTTTGGATTGGTACCATTATCACAGTTAAATATAGATCACACATTCATTTTAAATAAACCTATAACCTCTAGTGAAAGAGAAGACATTAACAGTCATCATCCCCCACAAAAAAGCCTAGGCCAGATGGTTATAATGCAGAATTTTAACAGACTGTAAAAGATGTGTTAATTACAATACACCTCAAAATATTCCATAAAGTTGAAACAAAAGGAAGACTGTTCAATTAATTTCATGAGGGGATAATCACTCTGATACCAAAACATGTAACATCCCAAGATGAAAGAAAATTACTAACCAATTATCCTTGTGAATATAGATGGAAAAGTACTCAATAAATACATGCAACTCAAATAAAAGAATACATCAAATAGCTCATATACCCTGATTAAGTAGACTTCTTCCCAGTGATGAGGATTGGTTAAAAACATGGAAAATCGGCCTGGGCGCGCGCATTGGCTCTGGGCTGAGGCCGGCTCGGCGACGCTCCTCGGGCAGCTCACTGCATGGTCGTCTGGTGCCCCCGCCGCCTGCATCGCCGCCGCCGCCGCCGCCCCGCGACGCCCACCGCCGCCTGCCCTGCCGCCGCCGCCTGCGCCGCCTCGGGACCGGCTGTATGATTAGGCCACAATCTTCAATGAGTAGACATATTCCTCAGTTCTGTGGTGTTCTCGGTCACACATTTATGGAGTTTCTGAAGGGCAGTGGAGATTACTGCCAGGCACAGCACGACCTCTATGCAGACAAGTGAACTGTAGAAATTCATTACTACTCCACCAAGAAGCCCCCATAAGAGTGGATACCTGGACACAGACGTGTTGAATTGAAATCTGCAGAGCATTTTACAAGAGCTCAGACCTGGATGGGGTAAACCTCAGTGCACTTCCTTTGTATTGCCTCAGTATTACTGGATTGAAGAATCACTGCTTCTTGTTAGGAGGTTCATTTCATTGCCCATTTCTCCCAATTTCATACTCAAAGCACTGAGAATTTCAAGTGGAGTATATTGAATATTGAAGTAGACTTCAGGTTGTTTTCTTTTTGTTTGTTTTTGATTTTTTTTTTTTGCATCATTTCTGTATTCAATTTTTTAATTCTTTCGTAACCCTATTGGGTGTTTTTTTAAACTAAATTAACATGGCTCGAATGAACCGCCCTGCTCCTGTGGAAGTCACATACAAGAACATGAGATTCCTTATTACACACAATCCAACCAATGCGACCTTAAACAAATTTATAGAGGAACTTAAGAAGTATGGAGTTACCACAATAGTAAGAGTGTGTGAAGCAACTTACGACACTACTCTCGTGGAGAAAGAAGGCATTCGTGTTCTTGACTGGCCTTTTGATGATGGCGCACCACCATCCAACCAGATTGTTGATGACTGGTTAAGTCTTGTAAAGATTAAGTTTCGTGAAGAACCTGGCTGCTGTATTGCTGTCCATTGTGTTGCAGGCCTTGGCAGAGCTCCAGTGCTTGTTGCCTTAGCATTAATTGAAGGTGGAATGAAGTATGAAGATGCAGTACAGTTCATAAGACAAAAGCGGCGTGGAGCTTTTAACAGCAAGCAACTTTTGTATCTGGAGAAGTACCGTCCTAAGATGCGGCTGCGCTTCAAGGATTCCAATGGTCATAGAAACAACTGTTGTATCCAATAAAACTGGGGTGCCTGATGCCATTGCCTTGGAAGTGGAACTTCAGATGGGACCTGATTTGTCATACATAATTAGCCAACATGTTGGCTTATTGAATAAGTCTGCTGAAGCTTCCACGGGAATATTGAAAACCAGTCTTACCAGGCCACAAGCTTGACAGAATTGCATCCTCTATATTTGGGTTATGATCAACCTGTTTGGACACTTAAGCAAAAGATCTTTGCTGGTCAGCATTTAAAATGTGCTTATTATTTGTACCAATTGACCCTTCCTAAAATACGGTATTGAGTTATGTCCTTATATGTACCCTGTGCCAGAGTATTATTAGTATATAAGGAATTTAGAAAGATTAGGTGCCAAAATACCCATCACAATACCTGTATATTTTTTAGCATCGTACAGAACCAAAATTCCAGGAACTGAGAACACTCTAGACCTTCCATGGTTTATTCCTTCTGTCATTTCAAACACTGCAGGGCTTCTCGTTCTCTGCCTGCTCACTCTATGTTTACGTCTCCCACACTCATACCAGATTACATCAGGTTTGCTTAGCCATCAATTGTTTTTTTTAGCAAGTCTTGTGCTGTCTTTATGTCTTTCTTTGTGATGTTATGGGAAACCTCCATTTGAAAATCGACTTTGTTACAGAAGCACATATCTTCAATAATGTCTCCAGACAAAAAGCCTTAGTTAATTTAATATTTGCACTCAAAGGTGCAACTTACAGGGAAGGCCTGATAAAGAATGGGAGGAGGCTATTAATATTTTTAGTAAAATGTTGCCTTTGTCTCGTGCAGAACATGTAGAATATGCTCTTTAATTTAGTAAATATTTTTGAAAGGTATAGATACATTGTTGTAGCTAACCAATTCTTAATCAAAATTTCTGAAATTCTTTTTTTTCCATGTCTATCAGAAGTTGTTTTCCAACTTGCTTGAATTATGGTTTTCCCATTCTCTTCCCAACCTCTCTTGCAAAAAAAAAAGATGTGGGATCTGCTAATGAACTGAGCAGACATATTTTATATGCCTTTTCAGCTGTGTAACTTAATAATTGGATACTTGATCATTTGTTTTATTATGTAATCGATAAAGTGGTGATGTGTATTAATGTTAGTTCAACCATATATTTATACTGTCTGGGAATGTGTGGTTATAGTTCTGTGGGAGAAATAGTTTGTCAGTGTTCACCAGCTTGTAAAAACTTAGTGCAAGAGCTTCAACATCTAAATAAATAATGAAATGCGTTTGTCACTGAGGTTATTTTGCTTAAAATTAACTTATTTTGTAGAAAACAATGGATTCAGTTAACATTTCAATTTATGAACAAATTTAGGGTTATGAGCACTATTGAATACCAAGTGCTTTTACTATAAATTTTCCTCTTTAAAGACCTAGATAATTTTGAACCAATTGAATGTTGTGTACTGGGGAAAACAGTTTGTAACAGATGATGACATTGATTTTAAGATTCCTTTCCAGCGGTCAGGAGTTTTGAGCTTTCCCATCCAGTTTTCTCACTTAAGTTAATTACATACCTGTATATATTTTGAAATTACTTTGAACCTGAGTATTTGGCACATGATGACTTAATAAATTTTAACTTTCAATAAAAAAAAAAAACATGGAAAATCAATAAATTTAATCCTTCATATACACAAACTGAAATGATATAAACCATATGATCATTGCATTATTTGCATAAATAGCCTTTGACAAAATCCAACAATTTTTCATGATGGAGAGATCAGAAAACAAGGGGAATTCCTCAGCATAATGAAGGCAATTCACAGTAATCCCATAGTAAACATATATTTAAATAGTAAAAAAAATGAAAGCAATTCTACTAATTAAGGTACAAGGCAAATTTGTCCACTTTGTCCATGTATATTCAATATAGCACTTGAAATTTTTATTAGAGTAGTAAGGCAATTGAAAGAGTTCAAGATGATACAAAATGAAAAGGAAAACTTAACATATTTATTGGCAGATTATATGATAATTTATATAAGTGATAACAAATACTGCATTAGAAAACTCTTCCAGCTATTAAGCCCTTTCTGAAACATAGCTGCATACAAAATTAACTAAAAAAATCTATAGCTCTTCTATATATGAGTGACAAATGGGCTGAGTAATAGTTTGGGAAAACACCACATCTCACAATAGCATAGCATTGAATAATATAAAATGTCTGGGGATAAACTAACCAATTAAAGGTAAGACAACATTATAAAAAACTTCATTTTTTGAATTTGAAGAAAGAAATAAATAAAATATCAGAAAATGAAAAAACTTCTATGTTTGTGGGCTGGTAGAATGAACAATAAAAATGTCTATTCTACCAATAGCAATCTACAGATTCAATGCAGTTCTCCTCAAAATTCCAATAAACAATTTTCCAGTTTTTGAAAAGGTAATATTCAGCTTCAAATAGAAGCACAAGAAACCCAGGATAAAACAATCCTAAATAATAACATAACTGTAATGATATCACCATCTTTCACTTCAAGTTGTACCAAAAAATGATAATAATAAATACAGTATGACATTGGCACAAAATCAGACATATTGGTAATAGAATTAAAATGAAGACAAGGCATAGATCCAAACACCTATGGATGAAAATGGGTGCTAAAAAGAAACTACACATTAGTTTAGAATCAAGTATAATAAAGGGTTATTTATTTAGGGGTAGCCTCACAGAGATCACAGTCCTCTGTTTGAATAGGGAACAGCAACCTAATCCAACAGCCAGAAGAGAGAAAAAGTGAGCCTTACATTGGCATTTATCGTATAAAAAGTCATGCCCAAATGGGCAGGTAACTTAAAGGCAACTGGCTGAAGGATTTGCTACAGTATCTCCCCCTTTGTTTAAATAAGAGAGTTCTGAGCCTAACACAAAATTATATACAATAAGAACAAATATCAAGTATAAAAATTAGAATTAAAAGCAGCATAAACAATACCAAGCAAGAAACATGTGATAAATGTTATTCTATCTTAAGGAGTCTAAGTCTTTTACTATAAATAACTTGGCTAAGTTATGAGAGGAAAGTAATTACGACTATCTAGTCTACAACCCCATCAAATACCTGAAAAGGTAAATAATATTACCTAAGTAAATTGTGCATTTACATGTAATGCTTACAATGTGAAGTGCATTGTAAGCAACTTTCACAGATCTAGAATGACAAATCTCGCCACCTGGACAGTCACCCAAAGTTCTTCTGTACATTGGGGCATTCATCTTCAACCTACAGGCCCATAGTATTAGTATACTATGGTATACTATGGTATATGGTAGGCTATTCCATGAACTAGAAGATTTCAAAGACAACTCTGCCTACATTGGCAGTTTGTTAGTCACTTTCTTCCATATCCTGCAGAATATCTGACAGACTCTTTCATGAAGCTGAAACCCCAAAGGATCATCTCACCTTTAGACAAGTTCAACAATCATTTTTCTGTGGGTCCTGCATGTCCAGTTCATAGAGCGAAACATTAAACAGTACAAGGAAGAGCAGTTTCCTACCAAACTGGCTAGCAAACTCCATAAGGAACCATATTGATGTCCATCTTCTTCTTGAAGTAATTGGTGCTGCCAGGAGCAGATGTGACTCATGCCATGAAAAGTGCTAATTCCTTAAAACATGTTAAATGCCATAGTCTGAAGGTCTTTGAAAGATTTGAAGAATACCTAACTAAATAAAATGTATCTCTCTATATATAGAAAACTTAACTAACATGACTACCAGCTTGACTATTATAGATGATTATCTATCAACCTATATTTCTTCATTACACATTGAATTTGTTAAATGAGCTTCACAAACACAATGGCTTAATTAAGAGCAGAAATATACAAACAAAATTGACCTTAAATTTGTATCAATAAACCAAGATCCATACCAATGTAAATCTCTATAACATATCCCCCTTTAAATGTAGACAAACATTAATAAACAATATTTGGGAATTTGGGCATAGTTCTCTACAAACTTTTTCCTGATTTTTATTGGGCAAAGTAATTTCTTTGGGAGGTTTTCATAGAGATCATTCAGGGATTCTTAATACATCAAACCACACTAGTCTGGAAGGATTCTACAGGTTATCATCTTCTGTGGAACCCAAAGGAGAACCTCTTTTCCAAATCAACAAATCCTTAAACCCAAATTTTGGAAACAAGATACCTTTAAAATATATATGTTGGTTTAGTTTAGCAGCCCAAACAATGAAATGTTTCTCTGTACTTAGCTCCTTCATACTAAAAAAATTCAAAGAAAACTCAATAGTATAAATAATTCAGACTCTCCATGTATATTCTATCTTTGTGTGGCTTGTTTTTATTCTATTACTTTTTAATATTTGTTTTATTGTTTTTACTCCTTTAATATATGACTGTCTCTACTCTGTCTCTTTAAAGACTTTATTATTTTAAAAAACCATTTGCTTTCTTTTATAACTCTTTACTTTTTCTTCTCTCTCCCAAGTCTATGTACAATTTTTAAACACACTGTAACCCGTTTAGAGGTTTTTTTCAACTGAATCTGTCTTCATTGTGTATCTATAATATTTTTCTGTCCAGGAGTGCTTCTTAAAATGCTAAGTCTCAGTGTGACAAGGGCCAAGGCTGCTTTGGCTTTTGGCTCCACCCATTCTCACATGTTGGAGGCATGTTCATTGCCTCTGTAAGCCATGCACACTGTCCCAGTTCCAAGTATGCAGTGGGTCTATGTTGTGCCATTAAGCAAGTTGTAGCACTCTGGTAAAAAAACCCACTTAAGTGCTCCATAGCTGGACCTCAACAGAGTTTGTACTGGCATCACAGGCCAGGAAGCAGCCATTTCAAAACCTTGTGGCTTTTTTTATGCTACCACTGAATCATGAAGACCTCTCTTAAAAGGGGCTGTGGCACACTGCCAGCAAAATGCTGGCTACCAAGTAGTCATGCTTAAGTCTGTTCTTTTGTGTCTAGAATTACTTTTTAAGCTTTTGCAGATTTTATATGGATTTAGTCAACCGTGTTGGTGCTCAATTTGTAGTAGGAGGCTGCTTGTATGTTCCCAGCTGCCCAGACTCTCAAAATAATCACACAGATTATTAATTATATACTAAATTATATAATTAAATTATATTAATTTTAAACTATATTAATTAAATCACTGCTTGGCCCATTAGCTCTAGCTTCTTATTGGATAACATTTATATCTTAATTTATTACATTTCTATTAATCTGTGTATCGTGATGAGGCTGTGGCTTACTGGATAAAGTTCCAGTGTCTATCACTCTGCCTTCTTTCTCCCAGCATTCAGTTTTTTTCCACCACCTACCTTTGTTCTGCCCTGCTATACACTTCAAGCCAGTTTTGTTTATTAACCAATTATATTTACAGAATACAGAGGGAAATCACACATTGCTGACAGACATTCCGGAAGCTGTGCAGGTTGCTGCATAGCTGTGAATGTGGCAATGGGGGGGAAATGTGCTCAAGTTTCGGAAATTTCCAAGTTGCCACACACTTAGCTCCACTGTGGTGGGGGTTTTTGGTGGGAGACCTTCTGGGCCATGGACCATTTGTGGGCCTTTTAGACTGGTCCACCCAGTAGGTGTGGAGTTGAGATCCACGTGTTGGTGCTAGATGAAGATGGATGCTAAAAAGAAACACCACACTAGCATAGAATTGAGTATAATAAATGGTTATTTATTTAGGGGAAGCCTCACAGATCACAGTCCTCTGCTCATAGGGGGAACAGCAACCTAATTCAGCAGTCAGAAGAAAGAGTGAGAGAGCACGCCCTTTAGACTGGCATTTATAGTATAATAGGCAATGCCCAAATGGGCAGATAACTTATAGGCTAATGGCTGAAGGATATCCTACAGCATATGGACATGTGATGTTTCTGTTGTTTGTTTATTTGTTTGTGTGTTTAAAGAACCAGAAACACATCCTGGAAAAAAGACATCTTAAACAAATGGTACTGGTCTTATTCGATGGTTTCATGTCAAAGAATACAAATAGATCTACACTTATCACACTGAACAAAACTCAGCTTGAAATGAACAAATACCTAACCATAAAGCTTGATTCATGGAACCTGTTGAAGAGAAAGTAGAAAATGGCCTTGAACTCATTAACACAGAAAATAAATTTCTGGGAAAAACTATATTAACACAGGCACTAGGATCAACAATTAATAAATAAAATCTCATAAAATTGAGAAGCCGAGAATCGTGGTATGTAATGGACTCTGCCTTCTTCCTCTCTGCATTCAGTTTAGTTTTCCCACCTTTCTATATTCTGTTCTGCCATAAATCAATGTAGAACATATTCATAGCCTAGAGAGGGGAATCTCACATCAAGAAAATTTCATCTTATAACCATTAGATTGGCTAATATCAATATAACAAGTGACAGCTTATGATGATGAGTATGTGGAATAAGAGGAACAAGCAATTATTGCTGGTAGTGGTACAAAATTTTTTATTTTTTATTTTTTATTATTACTTTAAAAATACCAATCCAATTCCCAATCGCTCCCCTCCTCCCAGTCCCCTACCTCTCTCACCACAGACCCTCTCCACCCCTCCAACCCTAAGGGAGTGCCACATACCCTTCTCTGTGGAAAGTCCAAAGCCCTCCCTATACTACATTTAGGTTGAGCAAGGTTTACATCCAAAGAGAATAGAATAGCTTGAAGCCAGTATATGCAAGAAGAGACACATCCCAGTGTCACTATCAGTGGCCTCTCAGTCTACCCCAGCTATCAACCATCTTCAGAGGGGCTTGGTTATTCCTATGTTCATTCACTCCCAGTCCAGTTGGAGTTGGTGAGCTACCATAAGCTCAAGCAAACTCTTTCAGTGGATGACCCCCACATGGTCTTGAATTCCTTGCTCATACTCTCACTCCTTCCACTCTTCAACTGGATCGTGGGAGCTCAGTCCAATGCTTTGATGTGGGTCATTGCCTCTGTTCCCATCTGTTTTTGGATGAAGGTTCTATGGTGATATTTAAGATAATCATCAGTCTGACTACAAGGTAAGGTCAGCTCAGACACCCTCTACTCTATTTCTTAGGGTCTTGGCTTGGGTCATCCCTATTGGTTCTTGGGCATTTTTCTAGAGCCAGGTTTTCTTACTAACTCCATAATGGCTCCCTCAATCAAGATATCTCTTTCCTTGCTCTCATAATTGTCCTTACTCCATTTGACTATCCCATTCCCTCAAGTTCTCCTCAATCTCCCTTCTCCCCTTCCTTCTAGCCTTTGCCTCTATGCTCCCAAATTTTTGTCTGATTTTAATTTCCAGGTAGGTCTATATATGTTTTTCTATGGGTTCACCTTATTACTTACTTTTTCTAAGATCCTGAAGTATAGGCTTGTTGCCCTTTGTTTAAGACTAGTATCCACTAATGAGTGAGTACATACCATATTCATTTTTGGGGGTCTGGGTTACCTCACTCAGGATAATGTTGTCTAATTACATCCATTTGCATGTAAAATTCAAGATGTCATTTTATTTACTGCTGAGTAGTACTAAAATGTGTAGATGTGCCATACTTCCTTTATCCATTGTTCAGTTGAGGGGCATCTAGGTTGTTTCCAGGTTCTGGCTATTACAAATAATGCTTCTATGAACATAGTTGAACAAATGCTCTTGTAGTATGATTGAGCATCTTTTGGGTATATTCCCAAGAGTGGAATTGCTGGATCCTGAGGTAGGTTGATTCCCAGTTTTCTGAAAAACCACCACAATGATTTCCAAAGTGGTTGCACAAGTTTGCATTTCCACCAGCAATGGATGAGTGTTCCACTTGCTCCACAATAAGTTCCACTTCACAGCATAAGTTATCATTAGTGTTTTGATCATAGCCATTCTGGCAGGTGTAAGATGGTATCTCAAAGTTGTTTTGATTTGTATTTCCCTGAGAGCTAAGGAAGTTGAACATGTCCTTAAGTATCTTTTGGCCATTTGAAATTCTTCTGTTGAGAATACTCAACAGTATTTATTTCAGTACACCACTTTTTAATTGGGTTATTTAGAATTTTATTTCTTTTTTTTTGGTTTTTCGAGACAGGGTTTCTCTGTAGCTTTGGAGCCTATCCTGGAGCTAGCTCTTGTAGACCAGGCTGGTCTCGAACTCACAGAGATCCGCCTGCCTCTGAGGGTTATTTAGAATTTTAATGCCTGATTTCTTGAGTTCTTTATGTATTTTGGAGATCAGTCCTTTGTCTGATGTGAGGTTGGTTAAGACTTTTTCCCATTCAGTAGGCTGCTTTTTTGTCTTTATTGACTGTGTCCTTTGCTTTACAGAAGCTTCTCAAATTCAGGAGGTCCCATTTATTTACTGATGTTTTAATGTCTTTGGTACTAGGGTTATATTTAAGGAAGCAGTCTCCTGTGCCTATACATTGAAGGCTACTTCCCACTTTCTCCTTTATCAAGTTCAATGTGGTAGGATTTATATTGAGGTATTTATCCATTTGGACTTGAGTTTTGTGCATGCTGACATTGATAGATTTTCATTCTTCTACAGGTTGACATCCAGTTATGCCAGCACCATTTGCTGAAAATGCTTTCTTTTTTACCTTGTATCTTTTTGCTTCTTTGTCAAAAATCCAGTATTCATAGATATGTGAATTAATATCTGGATCTTCAATTTGGTCCCATTGGTCAACAGCTCTGTTTTTATGTCAATACCAAGCTGTTTTCATTACTGTAGCTCTGTAATAGAGCTTGATGTCAAAGATGGTAATACCTCTGACAGTTCCTTTGTTGTACAGGATTGTTTTGGATATCCTGGGTTTCTTTTTATTTCATATGGAGTTGAGTATCATTCTTTCAAGGTCTGTGAAGAATTTTGTTGGGATTTTGATGGGGATTACATTGAATCGATAGATTGCCTTCAGTAAGATTGCCATTTTTACTATGTTGATCCATCCTATCCAAGAGCATGGGAGATCTTTTCATTTTCTGGTATCTTCTTCAATTTCTTTCTTCAAAGACATAAAGTTTTTGTCAAATAGGTCTTTCACTCCCTTGGTTAGTGTTACCCCAAGATACTTTATGCTATTTGTGGCTATTATGAAAGGCAAAGTTTCTCTGATTTCTCTCTCAGCTTCTTTATCCTTTGTGTACAGGAGGGCTACTGAATTTTTTAGTTGATCTTGTATCCTGCCACATCACTAAAGGTCTTTATTAGCTGCAGGAGTTCTGTGGTAGGGTTTTTATGGTCACTTATATATACACTACCATAACATCTGCAAATAATGAAAGTTTGACTTCTTTTCCAATTCGAATCCCCTTGGTCTCCTTTTGTTGTCTCATTGCTATTACTAAAACTTCAAGAACTATGATGAAAAGAAAGAGGACAGCCTTGTGTTCCTGGTTTTAGTGGAATCACTTGGAGTTTCTCTCTATTTAATTCTATGTTAGTTATCAGCTTGCTGTATATTGCTTTCATTATATTTAGATATATCCTTGTATCCCTAGTCTCTCCAAGACCTTTATCATGAAGTGGTATTGGATTTTGTCAAAATTTTTTTAGTATCCAATGACATGATCATATGTTTTTTTTGTTTCAATTTATATTTATAATAGATTACATTGATAGATTTGCATATGTTGAACCAGCCCTGCATCTCTAGAATGAAGAACACTTGATTAATATGGATGATTTTTTTTATGTGTTCTTGGATTCAGTTTGCCAGAATTTTATTGAGAAATTTTACATTGATGTTCGTGAGTGAGATTGGTCTGTACATCACTTTCTTGGTAGAGTCTTTCTGTGGCTTTGCTATCAGGGTAACTGTAGAATCATAAAAAGTGTTTGGCAATGTTTCTTCTATTTCTATTGTGTGGGTCAGTTTGAAGAGTATAGGTATTAGCTCCTCTCGAAAGTTCTGGCTGAATTCTGGAATAAAACATTCAACCCTGGGCTTTTTGTTGTTGTTGTTGTTGAGAGGTTTTTGATGACAGCTTCTATTTCCTCACAGCTTATAGGTCTATTTAAATTATTCACATGGTCTTGATTTAATTTTGTTATGTGGTTTCTATCTTAAAAATTATTCATTTTTTACATTTCCCAATTTTGTGAAGTACAAGTTTTTGTACTAAGACCTAATGATTCTCTGAATTTCCTCAGTATCTGTTCTTATGCTCCCCTTGTCATTTCTGATTATGTAAATTTGAATGTTCTCTCTCTGCCTTTTGATTAGTTTGGATAAGAGTTTGTCGATCTTTTGGGCTTTCTCAAACAACCAGGTCTTCTTTCATTAATTCTTTGTATTGTTTTCATTTATATTTTATTGATTTGAGCCCTCAATTTGATTATTTCCTGTCTTATACTCCTCCAGGGTGAGTCTCTTCTTTTTGTTCTAGATCTTTCAGGAATGCTGATAAGTCATTAATGTAAGCTTTCTTGGTTTTCTTTGTGTGGGTACTTAGTGCTATCAACTTTCCTCTTAGCACTCTTTTCATAGTGTCCTATTGGCTTGATTATGCTGTGGCTTTATTTTTGGTTGAATTCAAGGAAGACTTTAATTTCTTTCTTTATTTCTCTCTTGACCCAGAAGTGGTTTAGTAGTTGACTGCTCAATTTCCATGAGTCTGTAGCCTTTCTGAGAGTAGTATTGTTATCAAATTCTAACTTTAATCCCTTATGATCTAATAAGACACAAGGGATTACTCCATTATGTTTGTATCTGTGGAGGTTTGATTTGTTACTGAATATGTGATCAGTTTTAGAGAAGGTTCTATGGGGTGTTGAAAACAAGGTATATTCTTTGTATTTGGGTGGAATATTCTATAGATGTCTGTTAAGTGCATTTGATTCATGACATCTGTTAGTTCCCTTATTTCTCTGTTAAGTTTCTGTCTGATTGACCTGTCCATTGGTGAGAGTGGAGTGTTGAAATCTCCTACTATTAGTGTGTGGGGCCTGATGTGCGAGTTATGTTTTAGTAGTATTTCTCTTACATATGTAGGTGCTCATGTATTAGAGGCATAGATGCTCAGGATTGAGACTTCATCTTGATGAACTGTTACTGTTATAAACATAAAGTATCCTTCTCCATCTTTTCTGATTGATTTAAGTTTGAAATCAATTTTGTTAGATATTAGGATTCCATTTGATGGGAAACCCTTTTTCCAACCCTTTACTCTGAGGTAGTATCTGTCTTTGAGGTTGAGGTGTGTTTCTTGTAAACAACAGAAGCTCAAAACCTGTTTTCATATCCAATCTGTTAGCCAGTGTCTTTTCATAAGTGAATTGAGTCCACTGATATTAAGTGATATTAATCATCAGTGGTTGTTAACTCTGGTTATTTTTCACTCATAGTGTTTGTGTATTTCCCTTCTTTGGGTTACGCTGGTGGGGGTTAGCAGATGTCTGTGTTTTTGTGGGTATAGTTAGCTTCCTTGGGTTGTGGTTTTCCTTCTAGTACTTTCTGTAATGCTGGGTTTGTGGATATGTATTGTTTAAATCTGCTTTTTCATAGAATATCTTGTTTTCTTCATCGATGGCCAATGAAAGCTTTGCTGGGTATAGTAGTTTGTGCATGCATCCATGGTCTCTTCATGTCTGCAGCACATCTATCTAGGACCTTCTGGATTTCATGGTTTTCATTGGGAAGTTGGGTGTAATTCTGATAGGTTTATCTTCATATGTTACTTGAACTTTTTCTTTTGCAGCTCTTAATTTTTTTTATTTTGTGTTTTGTGTTTTGATTATTATATGATGAGGGGAATTTTTTTGATCCAGTCTATTTGATGTTCTGTAAGATTCTTGTACCTTCATAGAAATATGCTTCTTTAGGTTTGGAAAGCTTTCATCTATAATTTGTGGAATATATTTTTCTGTGCCTTTAATCTTGAGTTCTTCTCCTTCTTCTACCCCTATTATACTTAGGTTTGGTCTTTTCATGGTGTCACAGATTTCATCAATGTTTTGTGATAAGAATTTGTTGGATTTGTTATTTTCTATGACCAATGAGTCTAATTCCTCTATAATATCTTCAGTGCCTGAGAGTCTTTCTTCTATCTATTGCATTCTGTTGGTTATACTTTTCTCTTTAGTTCCTATTTATTTTCCAACTCTGCCTTCTTTCTTCCTGCATTCAGTTTAGTTTTCCTGTCATATGTCAAAGCAGCTTGTTTATTAACAATGATAATAAAACATATTCATAGCATACAGAGGGAAACCCACATCATCTCTCCTTTTCTGTCTAAATAAAAAGGAAGGTTTTAACTTTAACATAGTAAAATTACATATAACAAAACAGGTATCAAGCAAGAATTACAGTTATAATACTTAATTTATTTGTATCTAACAAAATTAAAGAAAGTATTCTATCATCTATTTTATCTTTGTCAGTCTAAAGTTTCATCTCTAATTCATCTTTTATCATAACTAAGGAAAACTATAACTACAACTATCTGTCTATTTATTTTCCCAAATTTTCCATATATAGAATTTCCTGAGTTTGTGTTTTCTTTATTACCTCTATTTCAGTTTTCAAGTCTTGAACTCTTTCCTTCATTTGTTTGATTGTTTTTTCTTGATTTTCTTGAGGAATTTATTAATTTCTTCCAAGATTTTGTTTGTCTTCTCTTCCATTTCTTTTTTCCTCATTTTTTTATTAAAAATTTCCATCTCCTCCCCTCCTCCTTCTTCCCTCCCTTCCCCTCCACCCATACCCCCACTCCCTCCCTCTCCAGGCCAAAGAGCCATCAGGGTTCCCCACACTATGTTATGTCCAAGGTCCTCCCAACTCCCCCCAGGTCCAGGAAGGTGAGCAACCAAACAGACAAGGCTCACACAGAGCCTGTCCATGCCGTAGAATCAAAGCCTATCGCCATTGTCCTTGGCTTCTCAGTCAGCCTCCACTGTCAGCCTCATTCAGAGAGTCCGGTTTGATGCATGTTCCATCAGTTCCATTCCAACTGGTCTTGGTGAACTCCCGTTAGTTCTGTAGCACCATCGCAGTAGGTGAATGAACCCCTCACGGTTCTGACTTTCTTGCTCATGTTCTACCTCCTTCTGTTCCTCATAATGACCTTGGGGGCTCAGTCTGGTGCTCCAATGTGGGGCTCTGTCTCTATCTCCATCCATCGCCAGGTGAGGGTTCTTCTTATCTTCTCTAGGATCGCAAATTATAGGCTCGATGTCCTTTATTTATGGCTAGAAACTGATTATGAGTGAGTACATCCCATGTTCATCTTTTTGGGTCTGGGTTACCTCACTTAGAATAGTGTTTTCTATTTCCATCCATTTGCATGCAAAATTCAAGATGTCATTGTTTTTTACCGCTGAGTAGTACTCTAATATGTATATATTCCACAGTTTCTTCATCCATTCTTCCACTGAAGGGCAGCTAGGTTGTTTCCAGATTCTGGCTATTACAAATTCTGCTGCTATGAACATAGCAGAACAAATGCTTCTGTAGTATGATTAGGCATCTCTTGGGTAAATTCCCAAGAGTGGAATTGTTGGGTCCTGGGGTAGGTTGATCCTGAAATTCCTCAGAAACCACCACACTGCTTTCCAAAGTGGTTGCACAAGTTCCCACCAGCAATGGATGAGTGTACCCCTTACCCAACAACCTCTCCAGAAAAGGATATCATTGGTGTTTTTGATTTTAGCCAATCTGACAGGTGTAAGATGGTATCTCAACGGTGTTTTGATTTGCATTTCCCTGATTGCTAAGGAGGTTGAGCATGACCTTAAGTGTCTTTTGGCCATTTGAACATCTGTTGAGAATTCTCTATTCAGTTCAGAGCTTCATTTTTAAAATGGGTTAATTAGCACTTTAAGCTCTAGTCTCTTGAGTTCCTTATATATTTTAGAGATCAGACCTTTGTCAGTTGCAGGGTTGATGAAGATCTTTTCCCAGTCAGTAGGCTGCCTTTTTGTCTTAGTGACAGTGTCCTTTGCTTTACAGAAACTGCTCAGCTTCAGGAGGTCCCATTTATTCAATGTTGCCCTTAATGTCTGTGTTGCTGAGTTTATATGTAGGAAACGGTCTCCTGTGCCTATATGTTGGAGAGTACTTCCAAATTTCTCCTATATCAGGCTCAGTGTATTCAGATTAATATTGAGGTCTTTAATCCATTTGGACTTGAGTTTGTACATGGTGATAGGTATGGATCTACTTTCATTCTTCTACAGGTTGACATCCAGTTATGCCAGCACCATTTGTTGAAGATGCCCTCCTTCTTCCATTGTGTACTTTTGGCTCCTTTATCAAAAATCGGGTGTTCATAGGTTTGTGGGTTAAGATCTGGGTCTTCTATTGGATTCCATTGGTCAACTTCTCTGTTTTTTTTTCATGGTTTATTTTTTTTATATTTAAAAATTTCCATCTCCTTCCCTCCTCCTCCCCCCTCCCTCCCCTCCTCCTCCCCCTTCCCTCCCATCCTTCTCCCCCTTCCCTCCCCTCCCCTCTACCCATACCTCCCTTCCCTCCCTCTCAAGGCCAAGGAGCCATCAGGGTTCCCTACTCTATGCTAAGACCAAGGTCCTCCCAACTCCCCCCAGGTCCAGGAAGGTGATCGACCAAGCTGAGAAGGCTCCCACAGAGCCCGGTCCATGCAGAAGAATCAGAGCCCAGCGCCATTGTCCTTTACTTCTCAGTCAGCCCCCGCTGTTGGCCACATTCAGAGAGATGGGTTTGGTCGCATGATCCATCAGACCCATTCCAACTGGAGTTGGTGATCTCCCATTAGTTCTGCCCCACCTCTCTCTTCCTGTCCCTTCCCAGCTTGCACCCAGAATCCTCCCCCCCTCCCCCTGCCTCATCCTCCCGTCTTTGGGGCCACAAAATCCCACAGCTCAGCCTGTTTGGGCTCTGGGGACCTGGAATTGAGTGCACCCAGGCCGGTGGGAGGTCCCCTCCTTCATTTGACTGCCCGGAGCAAGGTAGGCCTTTGTCTGAGAGCTGCTTGGCCTGCAAGGGGACCTCACAGTCTGCAGGAGGATCCATCATTCTTTGGGGACACCAAACACCTCCCCGCTCCTTTTGAAGGAAGAGATGGGCAGGCGCCAATGCAGCAGCTCCTCCAACAACATGAAAGGCAACATGACATCACCACAAGCCAGACATCCCGAAACAACAAGAATTGAACACCCTACCCCAGAAGATATAGAAGAAACCGACATTAAACAGTACTTTATAAAAATAATAGAGGACCTTAAACAGGAGGTAAAAAACTGCCATAAAGAAATGGAGATGACAAACAAAAAGGTAGACGAAATAAATAAATCTCTCAAAGATACCCAAGAAAAACAAGAAAAACAAGAAAAAGCAATCAAACAGGTAAGGGAAACAGTACAAGACCTGATAAATGAAATGGAGGTATTGAAGAAAACACAATCTGAGGGACGACTGGAAATGGAAACTCTGAGTAAACGAACAGAAACTTCAGAGACAAGTATTTCCAACCGAATACAAGAGATGGAAGAAAGAATCTCGGACTCTGAAGATACTATAGAAGAAATAAACTCACAGATTAAAGAACTAAACAAATCTAACAAATTCTTAACACAAAACATTCAGGAAATCTGGGACACCATGAAAAGACCAAACCTAAGAATAATTGGGGTAGAAGAAGGAGAAGAATTACAACTCAAAGGCCCAGAAAACATATTCAACAAAATTATAGAAGAAAACTTCCCCAACCTAAAGAAGGATGTTCCTATGAAGGTACAAGAAGCCTACAGAACACCAAATAGACTGGATCAAAAGAAAGCATCCCCACGCCATATAATAATCAAAACACAAAACATACAGAATAAAGAACAGATATTAAGAGCTGCAAAGGAAAAAGGTCAAGTAACATATAAAGGGAAACCTATCAGAATTACACCTGATTTCTCAATGGAAACCATGAAAGCCAGAAGAGCTTGGATAGATGTGCTACAGACACTTAGGGAACATGGATGCAAGCCTAGACTATTATACCCAGCAAAGCTTGCATTCACCATTGATGGAGAAAACAAGATATTCCAGGACAAAAACAGATTTAAACAATACGCAGCCACAAATCCAGCCTTGCAGAAAGTAATAGAAGGAAAATCACAAACCAAGGAGTCCAACAACGCCGACAATAACTGAGGCATCTAGCGACCCTTCACCAGCACAACTAGAAGAAGGGAAACACACAAACTCTACTACTAAAAATGACTGAAGTTAACAACCACTGGTCATTAATATCACTTAATATCAATGGACTCAATTCACCTATAAAAAGGCACAGGCTAAGAGACTGGATACGAAAACAGAATCCAACATTTTGCTGTTTACAAGAAACACACCTCAACCACAAAGACAGGCACCTACTCAGAGTAAAGGGTTGGGAAAAGGTTTATCAAGCAAATGGCCCTAAGAAACAAGCGGGTGTGGCCATACTAATTTCCAACAAAGTTGACTTCAAACTAAAATCAATCAGAAGAGATGGAAAGGGACACTTTATACTCATAACAGGAAAAATCCATCAGAATGAAGTCTCAATCCTGAATATCTATGCCCCTAATATAAAAGCTCCCACTTATGTAAAAGAAACACTTCTAGAACTCAAGGCAGCCATCAAACCACACACACTAATAGTTGGAGACTTCAACACTCCTCTCTCACCAATGGACAGGTCAATCAGACAGAAACCTAACAGAGAATTGAAAGACTTAATGGAGGTAATGAACCAAATGGACTTAACAGACATCTATAGAACATTCCACCCAAATAGGAAAGAATATACCTTCTTCTCTGCGGCTCATGGAACCTTTTCGAAAATTGACCATATACTTGGTAACAAAGCAAACTTCCACAGTTACAAAAAAATATTAGTAACCACCTGTGTCTTATCGGATCACCATGGATTAAAATTAGAATTCAACAACAATGCTACCCCCAGAAGGCCCACAAACTCATGGAAACTGAACAGTCAACTACTGACCCACACCTGGGTCAAGGAAGAAATAAAGAAAGAAATTAAAGTCTTTCTTGAATTTAATGAAAACAAAGACACAACATACTCAAACCTATGGGACACAATGAAAGCAGTGCTAAGAGGAAAGTTCATAGCACTAAGTGCCCACTTAAAGAAAACGGAGAAAGCACTCACTGGTGACTTAACAGCACACCTGAAAGCTCTGGAAAAAAAAGAAGCAGACTCACCTAGGAGAAGTAGAAGACTGGAAATAATCAAACTGAGGGCAGAAATCAACAAAATAGAAACACAGAAAACAATCCAAAGAATCAATGAAACAAGAAGCTGGTTCTTGGAGAAAATCAACAAGATTGACAAACCCTTAGCCAATCTAATCAAACGGCAGAGGGAGAACACGCAAATTAACAAGATCAGAAATGAAAAGGGGGACATAACCACAGACACAGAGGAAATTCAGAAAATCATTAGATCTTACTACAAAAGCCTGTATGCCACAAAATTGGAAAATGTAAAAGAAATGGACAGTTTTTTAGATAAATACCATATACCAAAGTTAAACCAGGACCAGGTAAATGCTCTAAATCGTCCTGTTAGTCGCGAAGAATTAGAAACTGTTATCAGAAACCTCCCTACCAAAAAGAGCCCAGGACCAGATGGTTTCAATGCGGAATTCTACCAGAACTTCCAAGAAGACCTAATACCTATACTCCTTAAGGTATTTCATAATATAGAAACACAAGAGTCACTGCCAAATTCCTTCTATGAAGCTACAGTTACCCTGATACCTAAACCACACAAAGACTCAACCAAGAAAGAGAATTACAGGCCAATCTCACTCATGAACATGGACGCAAAAATTATCAATAAAATACTGGCAAACCGAATCCAAGAACACATTAGAAAAATTATCCATTACGATCAAGTAGGCTTCATCCCAGAGATGCAGGGCTGGTTCAACATACGAAAATCTATCAATGTAATCCATCATATAAATAAACTGAAGTAAAAAAACCATATGGTCATCTCATTAGATGCTGAAAAAGCATTTGACAAAATTCAGCACCCTTTTATGATAAAGGTCTTGGAGAGATTAGGGATACAAGGGTCATTCCTAAATATAATAAAAGCTATTTACAGCAAACCGACAGCTAACATCAAATTAAACGGAGAGAAACTCAAGGCTATCCCACTAAATTCAGGAACACGACAAGGC
Organism: Arvicola amphibius; assembly: GCF_903992535.2. NCBI lineage: Eukaryota > Metazoa > Chordata > Mammalia > Rodentia > Cricetidae > Arvicola > Arvicola amphibius. The sequence continues at coordinate 221 of NW_024582248.1, read as the reverse complement.
TGTCCACTCTCTCCTTATCTCTTCAATATAGTGCTTGAAGTTCTAGCAATAGCAATAAGACAACATAAGGGAATCAAGGGGATCCAATTTGGAAAGGAAGAAGTTAAACTTTCATTATTTGCAGATGATATGATAGTATACATAAGCGACCCCAAAAACTCCACCAAAGAACTCCTACAGCTGATAAACTCCTTCAGTAACGTGGCAGGATACAAGATCAA